>NC_081415.1:473736213-473834077 GCF_030272615.1 Cryptomeria japonica | reverse complement strand
CATAAATGGTGGCAACGGGAATTTTTTTTGGGGACCACATATTTTTTTTACTAAAATCAGATATCGGATTTTATCGAATATCCGATTTTGGTTCTAAAAAAAAAAAAAAAAAAAGGGTTTGTGGGCATTCTGTTGATTCCAAGGGCCGACAGTCTGGGTCCTATGTTTTCTGTCGATGATCATGGGGTTGCAGACAGCTAGAGACAAATTAGTGCTTTTGGGAGATTCTTAAAGTGAAAACTTACATTTTCAATCACGAAGGAGCATATGTGTGGAGGGAAATGGGGAGTAGTAGTCGTCGGAAGTCTAAACGCAAAAGAAAACTTTCAAATGACCAAGTTGAAGTGTATAGAGAAAGAGATAGAGAATGTCATAGGAGGAGAAGACAAGGTATGTTAAATATTGCTAAAGTTACTTCAACTGAAGAGGAAATTGAAATTGAAAATGTGCCACAAGTTATTGAAAATGAAAATGTAGATTTTGAAAGTGAAAATATTGAAAATTTTGAAAATGTTGAAAGTGATAATGAAAATGCTCAACATGTGGAAAATTTTGACATAGGAGGTGAAAATGTGGAAAAATTTAACATTGAAGGTGGAATTGCCTCACCAAGTGAACCATATGTAACACCTAATTACTTTAGAAATGAAGACCCTCTTATGGATGAAAGACAAATTCCAAATCCAAGACCTTCAAGAACCCCAAAATGGTTATTTGGAATTGATGAGAACATTATTGCGAATCTTGAAGGCAAGAGGTCAACAAGAACCATTCGGTTGTGGGCTACAAAACTTTTCAACCAAAATTTTAGCAATAAGACATTGATCGAGCAATGCCAACTCTTTGTTCAATTGCTAAAGATGATAAAGATGAGACCATTGCTAAACAAATTGAAGATTCGTATGAACAAGAAAATGGAGAGAAATTCTATTATTGCAAAAAATCTATTTGACGCTCTCAATTCTATTGGAAAGAATACCAAAGAAAGAGATAAGAGAACCACTCGAAGAGTGATTACAACCTCCTTAGTAAGCCATCAATTGAGGAAGGCTCGTCAAATGAGACAAACTTGTGTTGATTTTAACATAAAATGTAAAACTTTGGATAGAGCACTTGCACAAAGACAAAGACTTGATGATCCACTTCAACAAGATACATGGGCATTTGGTGGGAGGCTTCCATGTGTTGATAGAAAGTTGACTGACAATGTGAAGGAAGAGATTCAACAATTTTGGCACTCTAATTCTAGAGTGTCACGCAATGTAAAGGATGTTTTGAAATTAAGAATCGACAACCGAGACCGTACACCGTATCCCAAACATTTCTTGGAATCAAGCCAAACAATGTTGTACAAAAAATTTTGTGAATTACATCCAACTTTGCAAATATCACAAAGGACCTTTGAATCTTTGAAACCATTTTATTGTGTTCCTCTTAAGATTCGCAATACTTGTTGTTGCAAGTACCATGTGGAGTTTTCAATGTACCATGAACTTTTATGTCATATTCGTTCTACGATGGATACTAATGAGATGTTGCACGAGTGTGGTGCAATGCTATTTCCGAGATCATCAAGAGACTTGCAAGATCTATTTTTATGCCCTAGAGATATGGCTGCTATTTCTATAGAAATGATTGTTTGAATGAGAAGTGCTCAGAATACGGTGGGTTGTCAAAGTTTGTTTCATGTTTTCAAGATGGCAGCGAACATGAGTTTGGAAATAATTAAATTGAGAAAAAAAGATACGAGATAGTGAAATATAATTTGAAGAGTGGAGGTGAAGGTTCTAGATTCGAATTAGTCTCAAGAGAAGTGAGTATTGCTGATTTTATTTTGGATTTTAAGGAAAATCTTTTCTACAAGTATGCAAGGCACACCCATAGGTCTCAGTGGTTGAATCAACAGTTCAGGTTGTGTAAGAACTCTTTCCCGATTGGCACTATTGTATCAGTGGTTGATTTTGTAGAGAATTATACATTGCAACCACAAAACGAGGTACAGTCTCAGTACTACAATTTAGTCTAGATTGCTATTTTTGTTCACATTACATATAGACATGCTCCTGATAGTACAGAAGAGGATAGGAAGATAATCAGGGAGTATCATTTTTATATGAGCGATGATAGATCACACTCCTCCGAGTATGTGCAACATTCTTTCGAAATTTTTTTTGAGTTCTTGCATGAGAAAGATATTGCAATTGACCGACATATAATATGGTTAGATAACTATACGGGTCAATTCAAGAATGCATGTATGTTTTATTAGTTGAGTAGAATGCATGTGGAGAGGCATATACCTCATATTTGGTGTTTTTTTTGAGGCGAGGAATGGGAAGGGAGAGCATGATGGAGCAGGTGCATGTTTGAAGAGAGCTCTAGTTAAGGAGCAATTAAGGATTTCAGGTGCAAATTTCTCTGATGCACGTTCTATTGTTGATTGGTGTAGTTTAGCATTGTCACATGGAGGTACTCTTGATTTAGTAGTGAGCAGATTCTTTTGGTTGGTTGAGGAGGGAACAGTGGGAGATAGATTGGATTTTCAAACAATTAAAGATTCTTCAAAGATGCATTCATTTCTCAGCTCAGATGCAAGTACATGGACCATTTGGACACGAGCATTGGCTTGTTTTTGTCAGAGTTGTCTTCGGTGTGATTGAGATCAGTGCAAGTCAAGTGAGTGGGTTGATACGTGGGTTCCCCACTATCTAACTCCTTTATCTCAAATAGTATCCTTGTCAAATGATGACATGGAAAGTTCACTTGAGTATGATCATCTATCAGATCTTGTACAACTAGGACATGTTTTTGCAGTTGTCGCACTACAAGGGAATGAAGAGAGATCAAAATATTGGTTGGCATGATGTGTATAGGGAAAACAAAAGCTAACACAACCAGTGACAGATGATGATGGGTTCACATATCCTACAGGTTCAGTTGTTGTTGTGGGAACTTGGTTGTGAACATACATGATTAGAAAGAATGGCATACCTGCATTTGAAGACTATGAGAGACACAAAACCATTATAATGTATTCACACCTTATTATAGCTACAAATGTCAAGTTGTGAAGCATCCAGCAAAACCGAAGACCAAAGAGCTATGGACAATGACTACTGCTGATCATGAAGCAATACTGGATACTCTTAAACAAAAAGATGACCCTTCAGGCACACTTGAGTAGTAGGTCTTTAATGGTGCCTTATTTTTTTATCATGCATTTCATTTCAAACAATGATCATTAAACCTTAACGTTCAAGTTTGTTACGTGTATATTAAGGATGTGTTCAAAATGCAGGTCTATTGATGAACGTTTTTTTTTGGCAACACGGTTTTTGCATGCACATAGCGAGTACACTCGATATAATTGGAAGGGACGTATTTTTGCAACACGACTTATTATTATGCATTTGATGAGCTTTACAATTTTTGTTATTAGAGAACACTATTTGATAATTTTTTATGATATAATTATCGCATAACCTTTATGCTCATGAAGGTTTTTTTTGATGATATACAATAGTATGACATTATGATTTTTGCGTCAACATAGTGGGTTATGTTGATATAATTTGAAGGGACGTATTTTTATGGTATATGATCCCACCTTTTCATTTATTATCATGCATTTCAGTTGAAGTGATTATCATAAATCCGTTATGTTCATCCATGCATTTATGTGTAGACTAACAATTCTTAAAAATACAGGTTCATGCTAGATCATTCGTCGTTGACGAGACCCTCTCTTAGCGATGGTACATATTCCTTTGTGCATTAATGAGATTAAATTGTGGGTCTTGTTGTATTTATTATCATGAAGATGATTCAAATGCATGTGGCCAGGACACATCTGCAGTGGATCAAATTGTCATGACAAATGATCTATTGAATCAAACATTTGACATTGATAGTCAGGTAAATAGGTTAATGTTGGGCCTTCAACATCAACACCTACTAATCAAAGTGGTCATCGAACTTTCACTCAGGTAATCTTGTCTATTTTTATTCATTAATGGTTTATAAAATAAAGTCAGTTAGATTTTGGTGATTGAATAACATTGTTTCATTTTCAGATGCTGACATCAGATGCACCTAATATTCTCTCCACAATGGAGCATGGTGTTCTCTAGTAGTAGCATCTTTGATGCTTTTGACAGTAATATGATTCAGATTAATAAATTTCTAATTTGATGCTTCCCACAAGGCTTTGCAACTTCAGATTTTGAGTGTGCCCCTGTTACAAATGAATTGTACTTTAATTGACATAGATGGTCTATGATGGCTTTTTTGTAAGACTATATGGTTTTATTACATATATTGTACTTTAATTGACATATAACAATATCCAAGTGGTGGTTGGCATGATCTTGAATATGGTAAGTTGTATGCATCTTGAAGTTGAATATGATATGTTGTATAAATCTTGAAGTTGAACTTTGATTAGAATTTGTCAGCATTTGATGAATCATAAATGTCATTTTATTATTAATCTTGTGAGTGTGAGGTGTAGGAATAAATATCAATTACTTTGAAAGTCATGGATGGTTGTCCTCATATGATAACCACCAGATGGTTGTGCCTTATGAAGAAAAGCTAAACAGATAATAACTAATTGAGAACATCAATTCAAATCCATAATCTAGAGGATACTAATAACAGATCTTTGTATATTTATTTTTCTAATAATGAAACAGGTACAACTATATTGAGATAAAATGAAGCTTTTCTCTCATATGAAGATGTCACATTGGTAAATTGGTCTTTATTATAATACACAAGACATAAGTAAAATCAAAATGCTCTCAAGGTGCAGTTTTGGACTTGAATCATATTGCATAAATCTCAAGGCTTCAACTTGATTATCATTAAAGGTTTCTGATTGTTTCCAAAATATCCCTTCATATCCCTTCATGGATGTCACATGCATAGGGTATGACCCCGAGCGTCGGATCGAGTGGGGGGGGGGGGCAAAGAAGGAGCATGCGTAGGGTAATATTTCTTAACTAGACATGTCGGAGCCGACAGTTCATCATCACGATGAGCTAAACGAGAAATCGACCAGGCGACAACATTCCATTGAGTGAGACTGATGATTTTTTCGCCAACCGAAAAATTGCTGCCCTAATAAAACCGTAGGGAAACTTGAAATACCGAGATAGGCTTTTGTATGGACCCCTCTCATGGCCCCGTAGGTTCAAACAGATCATTCACAGGTGCCACAAATTCTGAGTTAGGGCCCGTCAAAGTTTGACAATTTTGAGGACTTAGGGTGCTCAAGGGATGACGCTGGTAGGGTATGAACCCGAGTGTTCGATCAAGTGGGGGGGAAAAAGAGGAGCATGCATAGGGTAATTATGCCTAAATGGACATGTTGAAGTTGACGGTTCATCATCACGATGAGCTGAACGAGAAATCGACCAGTCGACAACATTCCATTGAGTGAGACTGACGATTTTTTCACCAACCAAAAAATTGCTGCCCTAATAAAACTACAGGGCAACTTGAAATACTAAGATAGAATTTTGTAGGGACCCCTCTCCTGGCCCCGTAGGTTCAAATGGATCATTCACAGGTGCCACAGATTCCGAGTTAGGGCCCGTCAAAGTTTGACAATTTTGAGCACTTAGGGCACTCAAGGGACGACGCTGGTAGGGTATGACCTTGAGTGTTCGATCGAGTCGGGGGGCAAAATAGGAGCATGCGTAGGGTAATTATGCCTAACTAGACATGTAGGAGCTGACGGTTCATCATCGTGAAGAGCTAAACGAGAAATTGGCCATGCGACAACATTCCATTGAGTGAGACTTACGATTTTTTACCAACCAAAAAATTGCTGCCCTAATAAAACTATAGGGCAACTTGAAATACCGAGATAGGCTTTTGTAGGGACCCCTCTCATGGCCCCATAGGTTCAAATGGATCATTCACAAGTGCCACAGATTCTGAGTTAGGGCCCGTCAAATTTTGACAATTTTGAGCACTTAGGGCACTCAAGGGACGACACCGGTAGGGTATGACCCCGAGTGTTCGATCGAGTGGGGGGGCAAAAGAGGAGCATGCATAGGGTAATTATGCCTAAATGGACATGTTGGAGCCGATGGTTCATCATCGCGATGAGTTGAACGAGAAATTGACCAGGCGACAACATTCCATTGAGTGAGACTGATGAATTTTTTGCCAACCGAAAAATTACTGCCCTAATAAAATCATAGGGCAACTTGAAATACTGAGATAGGATTTTGTAGGGACCCCTCTCGTGGCCCCATAGGTTCAAACGGATCATTCGCAGGTGCCACAAATTTTGAGTTAGGGCCCGTCAAAGTTTGATAATTTTGAGCACTTAGGGCACTCAAGGGACGACGCCGGTAGGGTATGACCCCAAGCATTCGATCGAGTGGGGGGGGCAAAATAGGAGCATGCGTAGGGTATTTTTCATTAAATGAATTGTATTGTTCATTGAATGAATTTTATTGTAATGTTGATTAAATGAATTGTATTGTTCATTAAATAGCCATTATTAACCATTGTTAATTACTGGAATGAAGATTAAAGATTTCCATGATAACACCACACATAGATGAGCAACAATTTATATGATTGAATATCAACTTCTGTATATATAAAAATGTCGAATGATTACAAATGTATGTTCATACACAAATATGGCATAAACACCAACTGAAACACTATGTATGTCTAAATATGTGAATGTATGTCCATATACAAAATATACATGCCAACTAGAGATGTAAGCATCCCAAAACTATCTATAACATCCTAAGTTGCTAATGGATCATCAAAATTGATCCTCTTTGCCGCATTGCTCGGCTCTAAAGGATCCTACACAAGCAAAAACAAACCACGATTAATATTAGTTATATTATATAATTCACATTCAAAAAGTTAACATAAAAATGAACTATTTAATTGAACTATTCATGTTTACCTCATCTCCACATTTTCTCTTCAGCTTTGCAGGACTCTTGATGTATGTCTTCAGTAGAGGAGGTATGATTTGAATATTTTCATAAACAACCTACATATGTTTAGAAACATGACATTGATACAAGTTAGCATATAATTGTCACTGATAATAACAAATTATATCTACTAATCAAAAAATAAAATAAACACACATCTACTCGAGGCATCTCTTCTTCTTCTTCAGGTATACTGGGTGTAGTCATCAAGGATGTGAAGCCAAGGATTCTCTGTATATATACACAACAAGTATATGAAACTATCAATCTATGTCTAGACATGTATAATCACTATAAGTTATTTAAATTATTCATTCAATCATATTTGCATTCAATTACCTTTCCCTTGTCTCCAATTGCACTACTAGATCCTAGATCACACTGCACCGCACTCATGCTGCTTGTGCCCTACAAGAGTAAAATAAGATATACATGCAAGTTACTACATAATCTAATTAATCCAAATATAAATGATGAGCATGTATGTACAATAAAATACAAATGACTAGGTGCAATAATATATGTACCATCAAGCTATCGAGGCCAAATGAAATGGCCCACAAGGTGCCCTCTTGAATCTATCTCAACTCATCCTTGGTCATCAACTATTAAATAGACCATGTAAATAAAAATTAGCACTTAATATTATCTAATTTATAAATATTTAATTAAAATATAACATGAACTGTGAAAACACAAATCTTACCAATACATCATCAATGTATGATGACGGTGCCTCCTCACCTCTAGCATGTGAGGACTCCCCAGGGTATCCTCCAGTATGTGTAATAACCTCTGGTGCATCATGCATCTCATTCACCTCATAATCTGCACTATCCATAGCAGGATCAATGGGTTGTCCAACTGGACCCAAGCATACGTGCCCACACATGACACAACTATGGGGCACGCATATGTGTGGAGCCAAGGATGACGTGTCAGCACCACCCGATGCACCACTACCATCAAAAGTAGGCTGAGCTACTGACGCAGCCTGAGAAACCAAAAGGCTACTCAAAGAGTGAATAGTCAATATGGTCCATGAAGCCGCCTCACAAATGATATCAGGATGCTGAACTGTAGGTGGGGGATCAATAGGAGGAGGGGGGACATATGGGCCCTGGACTACTCTGACTACCATAGGTCTATTTTGGGGCATACCTAAACCTACACCTTGGAAAGGTTGGATGTCAAAGTAGTTCACATGTTTCTGTTAAACAAACTCAACATACAATTTTTTAATGAAATAGAAGGGGATATCAAGATTGTTGTTGGGTGGTTTGTCGAAAACCATCCACCAACGATCCCAAAAGTTTTTCACAATCCCATAATTTGTGCACCATTTGATAGAAAGTTTTATTTTTTTGGGATCTATAGGCTGACCAGTACGGGGATTGACAAACAATGAGGTGATTTCGGCTTTGGATATCTCAAGATCCTTGATATCCTTATACGACAAGCCATCTGCATATTTTTCCTTCATAGAATCTTGCCACAAAAGGGCGGCATCGTGCTCCTCAGTCATGGTTTCCATACTTTTTACGATTTACATGAGAGGATCAAACAATGGGTTTAGACGAGGGATCCTACGATATACTTCTGCAATCCCCCTCAATTCATTCAAATTTTTTGCAATCAAATCTTGAATTGAGGGGGGGTTTGGCAAATGAGGGTTTGGTTGTTGTAGTTGTGGTTGGTCAGTGTTTTCATTGTTATCTCCCATTTTTAACCTAATTGAATGTAAACAATTAAATTTAGTTAACAAATTTAAACAATTAGGTATTTGATTTTAAAAAAACCTAGTTTTCATGAAAAAAACCATATTTTCAATGAAAAATCAAATAAACATTCACAAAAAATACAAAAAATGAATGAAAATGATTCAAAATGACAAAATTCTTACCTCTAAATCTATTTTTTAGAAATTTTTTGTCAAAAAACCAGATATCGGATGGAGCGGATATCGGATTTTGACAAATTCGCCCGACCTGTGAGTTAAAAATGACTCACGGGACTGTCACTATCTAAATATAAAAGTCTCAAAAAATCGGATATCCGATTTCAACACTTAAATTATTTTTAAATAAAATATATAATATAATAATATATTATATAATATATTATTATATTATATAATACGTATTGTATTATATTATATATATTATAATATAATATAATATAATATAATATTGCATTATATTATGTATAATATAATATCGTATTATATTATATATAATATAATACAATATTATATTATACATAATATAATACAATATTATATTATATTATATATAATATAATACGTAACATATAATATATTTTTTAAATCAAAATTACAAATAAAAATCAGATATCCGATAAAATCGGATATCCGATTTTATCCGATATCCGATTTGCATAGGTAATTACCAGGCCAAGGTGTACTGACACCTAGGCCAAGCAAAAAGTCAACATGGATTTTCGCGTTTTTAGGCGAGTGAGGAAGGCTATTTTTTTCACATCACCACTTTTTGGCCCCCCTTGATCCTGCACTAACCCAATCATAACATAGTTTAATTATGGACAATAAATGTAGATTAACAATAGATTCTTTCAAGACTTGTAATGAATTATATTGCCAAGAATGCAATAAAAGTTGAAAAGTGTTTAGAAACATATCATCAATGATAATGTGAGTCACAAACATTCAAAACCTAGATGAAGCAACATCAAGAGCATATATGAGACTTCTAACATAAATTCTAAATGAATGCTCAATATTGGAGCACAAGAAACACGTCATACATGTTATTAAAGTTATGATTGGTAAAAAATAGTAGATTATTTGTCACATTAAATGTTTCAAGAGATGTTTTCAAGCCAGACACAAAAAATGAAGAAAATGTTGATGAAAATTACCCAAAAGATCTCATTCAAGAATATTTAAGTAGACCATATGCAATAGAGAGTATTTTTCTTTTATATTAGATTGGTTATTAACAATCGATAAATCACAAGGATTGAATTTGTTTTTGAAATGGGCAAGAGTAGGAGCGGAGGGGTTATGGTTGTTGGGAATGAGGATGATGCAGGGGAGTCAGATCCGAATGGTGATGATGGAGAGGAGGGCCCATAAATTTTTTCGCTACTATTCTTTATGTTGTTGGTTATGTTTTACTAAAATTTTGGTCTTGTGGGTGCCTTTGTTGCTTCCTTTGTGGTATGTGCATTTTCTCTTAAGGATGGGAGTGGCTTGAGTTTTGTTCAGAGATGTGGGAGATAGCATGTCTAGCATCTAGCAAGCATGGCCATCTTTGGTGTTGTTTTTTGGTTAACGTTTTCCTTGGGCTCGGTTGTGAATGTTAATTTGTGTGTTGTGTGTATCTTTTGTGGTGGCTGGAGAGCCTGTTTGGGGCTGCTTGATGGACGTTTTGAGGGATGTAGTGGGGTGAGCTAGTGCTTCTTTGGGGAAAGGATTTCCCTTGTTGATGTCTCGAATGGCGAAGACTTTGTTGTTCTATTGTCTTGGGTTTTGTCTTGGTGGTGTACCTTTGGTGGCTCTTTCCTTTCCTCCTGGAGTCTTCTTTCCAGGATCTCCTCTTATTTCTCCATGGTGGCATTTGGGGGTACATTTTTTGCTTCTTTATGGTGCCGTCTATTTTTGAGAAGGCTTTGGTGGAGGGGGTCTTTTTTCTACTGGTTATATTTCTTGGCTTCCCCCTTCCCCTATGATGAGGGTTTTATTGTCCCCTCTCAGCTTTCTTCCTTTGAGATATTTTTTGTGCTTCATGTTATGCATCTTTGGGCCTCTCTGGTCTTTCCTATGGATGTGGTCCTGTCTTCTAGTGAGGGGGAGATGGATGTGGCTAGAGTTGGCCTTTTTCCTTTTGAGGTGGATTTGGATGCTATCAAATCAGCCTAGGTTTGTTGTTGGGGGACCAATGAAGTTTTGAATTTTGATTTTAAGGGAGTTGATGCTAGCTTTTGTGTTGTTTTTTCCATGCATCTCCTATTGAGGTGGAGGTACTATTTGGTAAGTTGAAACTCAGTCTCATGGATATGATTTTGGGTGCCATGCCTATCCCCATTGTTCTGGTTATGAAATGTTTTCCTTCCAAGGTGGATTTTTTGGTTGGGGATGGTACTGGAGTAAACCCTTCTCCTATTGAGGTGGAATTGGGTGTTTTTGTTGATGCTGGGATGTACTAGTGTGGGGTTGTTGATGCCTTGTTTTTTTCTTATTGGAGAATAGAGGATGGTCTTCTATTTGTTTCTCCTTCCTTATCCCCTATTGAGGTGGGGATTTTGGAGGGTATTATGTGCTTAAATCTGTTCAGTCTCAAGATCAAGGTTAGGGAAGCCTTTCAAAAACCCACTATTTCAGGTTGTGGGAGCCTTGTAAAACCCATGCTCATGGTTGAGAGATCCAAGAAAAACCCTACTTCAGGTTGTGGGAGCCTTGTAAAATCCACTATCATGATTGAGGGAACTTGGAAAAACCCTATGTCTCTTGTTATTGCTAGGGACATAAAGGATGCTGGCATTTTTCAAGGGCCTAGTTGGGCTAGCTATTATTTTTGGTTAGGTTTAGGTTTGGATTGTTCTGGCCTAGTGATTCTATTTTTGATTAAAGGGAAAGCAAGTTTTGATGGTCCTGAAACCCATAACAACATAAGATCAAAATATAGCCATTAAAGCACTACAAAAAGAAAGAGACAACATACATAGAAAAGAGAGCTGACCAATAAAGAAAAGGCCAACAACAAAAAGACAAAAAATAGGACCGACAAAGAAAAAGCCAAGGCTAGGTAAAGTTCTTAAGTAGTTTGGCAACTTCCAGCTCTAGTTTCTCCATGTTCTCAGTAGTCCGCTTAATTTCCTCAATCTCCCTACTTTGGCTTTTCTTTTTTCTGGTGCTCGCGTGAGTTCTTCTACCATGATCGGTCTCCTTATCTTCAAGGATATCTTCCTTCATCTCTGTGATGTCCCCAGACACCTTTTCCCCTTGATCACTATCAAGCTTGCTGATAAGAACCTTCATGCTTGTAGAGGCGGCCTTTAAGATCTTATGACTTTTCTCCCCAATCTTCTTGAGCATATTCTCAATCCCTTCCATCCTTTTTTTAGTAGCCCCAACTCTGTTCTCTAGGATTTGGAAGATATTATGTTGTGCATTAATGATCTCCTCAGCATTGCAGATTCCTTTGGTAAGTTCACTTAAATAATCAAGGAGGGAGCTAAATTTACCAGTGCCAATATCTTCTAAAGTCTCAATTTTTCTGGCTTCCTAGGTTTGCTTGGTTTTTATGCTTGTTATTTCCTTCCATACCTAGAGGAAAACCTTGTTGAAGCTATCTATTCCATTTTTGAAGAAAAGGTCAATATCCAAATAGGAGCCATCTTGGGCCTTGTCTCCCGCAGGATCCAAATTCACCTCCAGACCCACCTCCTTCAAATCTGAACTCTTAGATTCCTTCATGGAGGTGCCCTCCCCAGCCATGCCCTTATCCTTAGAACCATTTGAGAAGGGTGAACAGTTATTAGCTCCCACATCCTCATTTCTCATAGTTTTCCTTTTATGCTTCTGGATAGAGAGGATTTGGACCTCCTCGTTGTCAGTACCATATCATCACCAATCTCGTCTTCCTCCTCATACCATCTTTCATCATCCTCCCCCTTCTGCTTCCTTCTGGCCAACCCTTTACTCTGATCCTCTTTCCCTATTTTTCTTCTTTGCTTGCTCGACCCAACGATATGGGGATCGTCCTCAACATCAACTTTAGTGTCATAACCTTCACCATCATCATCATTATCATCACCCGAGTCTTCCAATTCCTCATCCAACTTAGAAACCTTTTCAATGTTCAGATGAATGGTGGTATTCTTGATGTGATTGTACAAAACCACCATCAGACCCTCATGCATAGCAGGATTGGTTTTGGGGTTGGAGATAGCATCCTTTATCCCAACATTTAGGGTACAAAACAAATAATATGGGATGAAAATTTTCTCCTTATACCGGAAATGGTTGAGAATAACAAAATGATAGCTATAAACCTTATTAAATCTCCCATCTAAACTGATAAATTCCATAATAGCAATCAAAACCATCATGATATCAACTTAATTACCTTAGGGGAGTAGTAAGTGTGACTTCCCTTCACCAACCTGACTTTCTCCTCCTCATCCTTAGGGAATTTCTCCACTATAGTATCAGACAACTTCCTATCCCTATAGAACTTGATACCATCCATTAGTAGACCTATAGCCTCAGCGATCATGGTCTCATTCACCTTGACCTTCCTACTGCCAATGGTCAAGGTGCCCTTATTCCATCCCTTTTTGAAAATCCTTGTAATTTCTGGTCGTTTCTCTTTCATTCTCTCCATAAAATCAGTCATTTTAGCTGCTTGCAGCACAACCCAGACCTGAGGATGGCCCTGCCATTATCAATTTTGGTTGCCTCCATTCTCTTGTGATTTTCTCCCATTTTCTTATCGATTTCTATCAACTGTGATTTCCTGTAAATACCACTCTTTGCTATGGAATTTCAAATTAGCAAGGAAGAAACCACTAGAAGCCAATGGATATTTCTAATGCTTCTGCTTGAAAAGGAAAAAAGAACCCAAAAAGCATGCGATGTGATCCAACAATTATTAATGCACCTCCTTCTCAACTGCATACAAAACCATTTCCTAATGCCACAACCTCCCCTATCATCTCGGGAAATGATTTAAAACCCAACCTTACTTACCATGATATCTCTCATAATTTAAGATGTCACATGCCACTCGAGGGAGCTCCCCCTCGCTATTCCGAATCTTGATTTTCCTGCTCCGTACTCTCATTGGTGGCCCAGTCAGCACTCATGTTGGCCTCTCTGTAATCATGAGAAATGTAGCACTGATCGAATCCCTCAAGCATCTCCCTGGCTGAATCAATGATACTTTTAATCGTCCATGAGGGTTGGTGTCTACCAAGAAGGCAATTGATAATGTTTTTAGAATCTCCCTCTAGTCATAACAATTTGACTCCTGGATTGTGTGCTGATTTGATAGCTCGAAGGGTGACCATATCTTCAGCCAGATGATTAGTCTGGTTCCCCAAGGGAAAGGCCACTCCCCCAATGCAAAAGCAAGCACCATTCTTGATAAATCCACCATAGCCAATAGGCCCTAGGTTCCCTTTAGCAGCCCCATCGAAGTAAGGCTTAAACCAGTCATTAGGGAGAAAAGACCAGTTGCACATACTTCTTTTGATTTGGTTGGTATTGATGTCCATGTAGGCTGGGATGTTCTAGCTATTGAGAACTGTTGGCATTATGGATGAATTGATTATGTGTTGCATTGATGTTTTTTCATTAATATCAACACTAGATGTTATGGTTGGTTACTGGTAGACAAGTTTCGGTTACCGGTAGAAGATCTAGTGTTACTGACAGAAGGGACTATCTGTTGGACACTTTCGACATGTTTAGATCTATGGAATGTGACTGGTTACATGTGGTACATGCTTCTGGAGCATGTCTTGGTCAGATGGTATTGACTTGGTAATTAGATGCTATCATATACTCTTGTAAACACTTATCGACATTGGTTTAAGGCTCTACTGGTAGAGCTTTCATTGAGGAATCTTGACAAGATGCATAAGTGGTGTTGGTACAGCTTCTAGATGGATTTTAGGATGCTGAATATGTTCCTTGATCATGTTTCAACTAATTGAAGATATTGCTTTGGCATGGTGGACCCAAAATAGGTTTGTTACCTATCTAGGTTATGGACCGATATCATGATAATGTGTTCTCTATACGTTACTGGGATGTTTCAAGATGATTTATGGATTTGTTATTGTTGGTTTGCTCTTAAGCCGACATGGCATATCATTTTAATATGGATTTATGTAATGATATTATTGTAATATATTTTAGGTGGCTGACCTAGTTAGTTTAGCCCTTAGGGTTGGTATAAAATGATGTAAGATCTCATTGTAGATTGTGGTATGGGAATGGAATAAGTGTTGGTGGTCTTGGAATGCAATATCATATGCGAAGGAGATTTGGTTGATCATAGGTGATCGAATTGGGATTAAGGAAGAGGTCAAAGGCCTTCGGTATTGAGGTTAATCGAGACTGTAATCAGGCATGGTAGATGCTATCTCTAGCAGTTCACTCTATTAGAGTGTTGTCCATTTATCTTGAGATGGTTGTTGCCTCTCTATAGTTAGTGAGACTCTTTTGTAATGAGTAGTATGCTCTAGGTAGTGTTCCTTCCTGCATGTGTAGGCCCCTCATTGTATCACATACTTTCTACAAAAGTATCATCTAATTGTGGGTAGGCTTCCCACCCTGGTTTTTCCCTTTCTAGGTTTTCCATGTACAAATCATGGTGTTATGTGGTATGGTTTCTTTTCATTGATTATCTATTTAATTGTTAAGTTGTATTGTTTACTAATATCTATTTCTTCTTTACTGGTACTTTATCTGGTTAAAGGTTATTAAGTGGATTAAATGTTATAATTTGTTAACAACTAATTCACCCCTCCCCCCCCCCTCAGTTGTTCACTAGTTATCCTAACAATTGGTATCATAGCTTTGGTCCTCTTTTGCAGAAGCTTAATTGCTTGAGGTAGATCCTATGGCAGCTAACACTTCAAATCCACTAACAACTATTTTCAGAAAAGAAATCCCTAAGCTTGATGGAAAAAATTATGGGATATGAAAAATTTGAATGGAGACTCATCTTAGATGTCTTGGCAAGGATATTTGGGATATTATTGAGAAAGGATACACACTTTATGATCTGACATCTGGCAATCCTGCTCAAGCAGACTTGGACAAGAATATTGAAAATGATTACAGAGCTAGAGAAGCCCTCTTGTGTGCACTTACTAATCAACATATCATGGGGTTGGCTAATAAATCATCGAAAAAGGTTATGTGGGACAAATTGCAAACTCTGAATGAAGGTGATCCTATTGTCAAAATTGCTAAACTTGATGGCTACTGGGTAAGATACGAAAACTTGAAGATGGAAGATAATGAAAGAATTGATGTGTTTATGGAAAGAGTAAATGAGATTGTTATGGGAATTCAATGTTGTGGAGGATTTCTAAGTGAAGATGAAATAGTTTCCAAAGTCTTGAGAGCCCTTCCACCAGCTCATAAGATGAAGGCAACTGCAATTAATGAGTTGAGAACAATGGCAAAATCTTTAGTTAACAGAGACATTCTGATTGGGAAATTATCTGCTTTTGAGCTTGAAGAATTTGGATCTTCTGGAGCTATAAATCCTGAACCAACTTTTCATGCATCATCATCATCATCTACCGGAAAAAGTGATTGGAAAGTCCTATATGCAAAAGAATTGGAAGACATGAGGAAAGAAGACGAAGAGTTTGAGCAACTTGAAGCCTTATTTTCTAGAAGAGTACCTAAAGGTCCGACAAGAAGTAAGTATGAAGGAAAAGCACCTTTTAAATATTTTTCATGTAATAAGATTAGTCATTTTGCATCTAGATGTCCTGAAAGGAATGCAAGGTTTGAGGAAAGAGTCAAGAAATCATTTAAGCCTACCCAGAACAGATATAGATTCAAGAAAAGTAAACAATGCTACATAGCTGATGAGGAAGGAGTAAGTGATGACTCTGTAGATGAATCAGCATAAGACTCTATTAGTGGATCTAGCAATGGAAAGGAATGGTTGTTCTATGCTTTAAAACAAGATGAAACAGAACCGGCTATCAAAAATCAAGAAAAGGCCCTAGCAGCAAAAGTTGAAGATAAGGATGAATGGGTAATCGATAGTGGATGCTCACATCATATGATCGGAGATAATGGAAAATTTTTATCCCTACAAGAATACAATGGCAGTCAAGTTAGATTTGGAGATGACAAAGCATGTATGGTAAGAGGTAGAGGTATTATTTCTTTGGATGGCAAGCATAACACTGATAATGTCTATTATGTAGAAGGTTTAAAGCATAATCTTTTGAGTGTTGGTCAATTGGTGGACAAGGGTTTCCAACTTTGGTTTAAAGATAGAAAATGAAAAATCATTAACAAGATTGGTTTGGAGATTGCAACTGGTATTCACACTAGAGGTAATATCTTTCACTTGAACACTGGTAATAAGACATGTTTGATTGCTCATATTGATGAGAGTTGGTTATGGTATAAGAGGTTGTGTCATGTTAATTTTGATTGTATTGTTAAGATTAGTTTAACTAAGGTAGTTAGAGATATACCTAAGATTATGAAGCCTCATAATCCGGTATGTAAGGAATGTCAATTGGGAAAGCAAGTTAGAACTTCTTTTAAGAGTATACATGATAAATCTAATGATGTACTTGATTTGATTCACACTAACTTATGTTGTTCAACAAGGACTAGAAGCTTTCAAGGTGATAGGTATTTCATGTTGATTATTGATGATTATTTTAGGATGATGTGGGTGACTTTTCTTAAAGAAATGTCTGAAGCTTTTGAGAAATTCAAGATCTTTAAAGTAAAGGTTGAAACAAAAATTGGATTGAAAATCAAATGTCTAAGATCAGATCAAGGCGGCGAGTTCACTTCGCATGAATTTAATAGTTACTGTTGTTACCTATTTTTCGCTACAAGCTCAATATGCCTCAGAAGGAGAAACAAGTGCTAAGTATGAAAACGATACATGTTTTTATCTAACTTGTTTTCTTCATGTCCAAACATAGGGAAAATAAATTTTGTTCATTGAATTATAGCATGTGGGGTAAAATGTGGCTCCTAAGAGGGTTGAGCCCAACATGCTGATGGAGATGGGTGTTTCTTGTAGTTTTTTAAATTTTTGCCCTATTAGCAGGACTAGTCGTGCACGCTACCCACATGACCCGATGAGTAGTGTGGAGCGTGGACTATTGTCATCAGCTATCGGAAGGAGTGGTTTCATGTTATCCCAATGACCCGATGGAAAGACCCAAGCATAGACCATTTATCCCACATTGACCTCACGGAGGAAATTTATTGCATTTATATGCAAGACTGCATATATCCTTAGTGTCAAAGCTTAAGGGCTTTTGGCAAGTTGTAGCTCAACATTGGTGGGCCCCCATGTCTCAAAGAGGCCAAATTTTCCAATAAAAGGGCAAATTAACAGGCGTGCAGGTCGCAAAGGATCTGATGGCCATCGTTATACTGCTATGCGAAAAGTGCTCGATTGTTAATTTCTACAACTTAGCAACTGGTGAGGTGGTGTCCTGGTGGAAGTTGAGGTGGTGCCCAGGTGGATCATGTGGAAAAATAGGGGATGACACATGGTGACACCGTGGCATAAGAGAGAGCCACTCAAAAAGGATAAAGGTCATGCAGGCTCGAGATAGATCAATGGTGATCAAGAAAGATCCAACGAATTTCACTATGTTGCGATGGGAAAATAATCACCAAATACTCCCCGTGACTCGGTGACAAGGCACGTGTCAAAAAGGGAATGTTAAAGCTCGAGTAGATCGCTAAGATCCAATGATAGATCAAGGAAGATCAGATGGTGGAGTGACATTCTGGGGCTATCAATGACTGTCATTGTACCATGGTTGTGAAGTGCCCGGAATGAATACCCTCGCGATAGGTGGCAGGTTAGGTGGTGCCGAGGTGGACTCTAAGCATATCACAAGGTGACACGTGGTGACATGCCTTGCGATAGGTGGCATGTCATCAAAGTGAATATCAAATAAACCTTGGCCATGATAGATCTCTAAATGGTTTCACCGAATGAATCAGTTTCATCAAAATAAGAGGTATCGATGAAACTACAGTTTCGATGAGACATGAAAACTGTTTGCCGAGGGAGGTAGTTTGGCCAAAAGGCTGATGCCAAACAAACCAAAGTAAAATGGTGGGTCCTGTTGGAACCCTAAAGTTTGCAATTTTTAGAATTCTAGATTCCAAGACAAGGAATGAGAAAAATTCTAAATATATATATATATATATATATATTGAGTAGGTACAAGTAATATGTTTTATATTTGTTACACACTATGAAACCATAACATAAACACAATAATTGGCATAAAAAATGGACTGTGAAGCACCAAAGGGGGTATTTACATCATTTAAAGACCATTTATCCATTATATACCTATAAAATAGCCTTAAAGTACCTCTAATATGCCTAAACAACTTGTAAAGTGATAATTAATTACATAAACTAAGGCAATTTCGGGATTTAGAATTATTTTTATTTAAAAGGGGGGTGTCTTCTCACCCTAAGGGGTATCAAAACCATTCAACCACATATATATGTGTGATGTAAAATGTAAAGAGGGGGAGAATAGAGATATAAGAGGTGCAGGCAATTTTTTACTTTTAAACTTCTTATAAAAAATAACTAGTTGCATTTTCTTTCTAATATGTGTTGAGAGTTAACATATTATAAGAAGGCAGTTGCTTGTGATATTATCTAAAGGAGATAAGGTTATTTGTGTTCTTCCAATGAAATTATGTGTTTCAAATTGTAGATTTGGATCAAAAAAATATTTACTTGTGAATTGTAGTTGTTCCATATATTTCTTCCTTGGATGGTCTCTTATAGTTAGGGTTAAATTCACTCAAGCAATTTACAATATAGACGTTTAAGTAGAGCTCATAAGAAATAGTAACCGACAGACTTGCCGAGAGGGGGTGGGTTTAAAAACTATCTCATAAGTTTACACAATAAGTCCTGACGAAATATAAGACTCTGTAGCCGAAATAAGAGGAAAGGCACTGATCATTTGTAAACAAACCCTTTAACCATACCAGTTACCCTTTACTTTTAAGCATTAGGATTAGTAGAGTAGGTATAGTAGGTAATTTAGCCAAAGTTTAACATATATACTTTTGTAAGATATATAGATCAATACACACATCTGAAATCAGTCTGTTTAGGAAACTTATGCCATTCTAAGACTAGGAGATATCAGATCAAGACACTAAATCTACTTTAAAAGGCATTAGTTGAAGGAACAACTAGTGAGTAGGTATACCCGCCTAGGTCCTACAGAGCCTAAAGTGAGAGAGTTAGTAACCAAATAGGTTCACTCTATATGTTGGCCAAGTCAATTAGAGGGTTTGATCATAGGAGTTGGCATTTCTTTAGAACCTATCCAATCTATTGATTTGAGACCCAACAGATCAGTGACTCTACTAGGGAAGAATTATTAAGACTCTGCTATGGGAGAGAAATCAGAGGAAAGAAATAACTTATGTCCTCTATGAAAGAGGTGGTGACTCTATAAAAAGGATAATTAAATGAAAAAGATTAGTAGCATTTAGTATGTTTCAATATCCATATTTTCATGGAGAAGCAAACCACAACCACAAAGAGGCAAGAATATTCCAAGAAGTTTTAAGCCATTGGATTTTGTTAACATCGTTGAGTATCCATATGAATTTCCTTGTGAGTTGAAGATCTTTATACTGAGGTTCCATGGAGATGAAAGGGAATCACCAATTGGGCATCTAAAATCATTTTATTGGTTTATTGAGACCTTCAAAATCTACTCAAAAGAAACAATCATGAAATGGTTTGTGCTAACATTGGAGGATGTTGCAGAACAGTCATTCAGCTTGTTACCCCCACAAAGTATCTCATCATGGGAAGAACTTGAGTGGTGGTTCATGGAAGAATTCTATGGTGTAATCGAGGACAACACTTCAGTCGCTATCCCTTCAATTGGTTCTCCATACCAAAATCAGATTCAATCAGATTATGAATGTGGCAATGCAATCTACAACATAAGAAGAAAGGAAGGTGAATCTATAGAAAACTGACTGGCAGAATAATGGTGACTTATTTCCAAATGCCTGATAATATACAACTTAATTCAGCAATATTGGAGGAATTGATCATGAGAGAATGTGGCTCTAACATTTTGGAATCAGCATGTTCAATTCTTGAAGAATTGAATAAAAGACTACGTGATTTGCGTGAGACGAGTAACATCAACATAAGAGATGCAAATGAAGATGAATATATAGAAGAATCAGTTATCCCTTTGGAAGTCCCATTTGATGAAGAAGCAATTGATGATGTTTGTGAGCACAAGTCAAAATCTGAAGAAATTGTTGCTAACATTGATGAAGAATATTGTACCAGTCACGAGGAAAGTGAATCCATACCTGAGTAACTTGATGATACAATTGATAAAGAAGAGGTATGCGAATTTAAAAATGGCTTTCAAATATTTTCAAACCCCTTATGTGATGAAGTGATAGAGGAAAATCATATTCCCTACTGTCATGGTATGTGTGAAAAGGATTTTCATGTATTCTCAAATCCTCTATATGATGAAGAAGAAAAAATTTCAGATAGTATGGACAATACAAACATGTGTGAAGACAACATGGGTAATAATATGGCTAAGTCACATGATAAAAGGACCACAAAAATAAGAGAGCTACAAAAGGAAGGTACATCACATAGAGATAAAATAAAAGGTGAAAAGAAGTACCAGTTAGATAATAGGTAGCATTCCAATAAAATAGAGATGAAGAATATGCGGATGCCACAAGAAACAAACTTTTGTAAAAGTATAAATACCATTTCCTATGGAATAGGGGATAATGGTAATCCAGGTGAAATAAAGAATCCCTAATAAATAAGGAGGGATGATGCATCTTATGACAGGAATTGCCAATAAGGTGATATCAATAATTTCAAATTTTTTATACTACTTCATGATGAGAACCAGATGTTTGATAGAGGAAAGAATTAGTGTTCAGTTTTTGGGGCTTGGGGCCACTACATGCAGTTTTGACATAATCTACATAAGGGAGATGATTTGACTCATCTAGTCTAATTTACCAGAGATAGATGGATTCTTGCTATGCCCGCATGGGGCATGCATCCCCAAACAGAGCCACTGTTGGAACCCTAAATTTTGCAATTTTTAGAATTCTAGATTCCAAGACAAGGAATGAGAAAATTTTTATATATATATATTGAATAGGTATAAGTAGTATGTTTTATATTTGTTTCACAATATGAAACCATAATATAAACACAATAATTGGCATAAAAAATGGACTATGAAGCACCAAAGGGGGTATTTACATCATTTAAAGACCATTTATCCATTATATAGCCATAAAATAGCCTTAAAGTACCTCTAATATGCCTAAACAACTTGTAAAGTGACAATTAATTACATAAACTAAGGCAATTTCAGGATTTGGAATTATTTTTATTTAAAAGGGGGCTGTCTTTTCACCCAAAGGGGTATGAAAACCATTCAACCACATATATATGTGTGATGTAAAATGTAAAGAGGGGGAGAATAGAGATACAAGAGGTGGAGGAAATTTTTTACTTTTAAACTTTTTATCAAAAATAACCAGTTGCATTTTCTTTCTCATATGTGTTGAGAGTTAACATATTTTCAGAAGGCAGTTACTTGTGATATTATCTAAAGGAGATAAGGTTATTTGTGTTCTTCCAGTGAAATTCTATGTTTCATATTGTAGATTTACATAAAAAAAGATTTACTTGTGAATTGTAATTGTTCCATGTATTTCTTCCTTGGATGGTCTCTTAAAGTTAGGGTTAAATTAATTCAAGTGGTTTACAATATAGACATTTAATAAGAGCTCATAAGAAATTGTAACTGACAGACTCGCCAAGAGGGGGTGGGTTTAAAAATTGTCTCATAAGTTTACACAATAAGTCCTGATGAAATATAAGACTCTATAGCTGAAATAAGAGGAAAGGCACTGATCATTTGTAAACAAACCCTTCAACCATACCAATTACCCTTTACTTTTAAGCATTAGGATTAGCAGAGTAGGTATAGTAGTTAATTTAGCCAAAGTGTAACATATATACTTTTGTAAGATATATAGATCAATACACACATATGAAATCAATCCGTTTAAGAAACTTATGCCATTCTGAGACTAGGAGATATTAGATTAAGACACTAAATATGCTATAAAAGGCATTAGTTGAAGGAACAACTAGTGAGTAGGTATACCCGCCTAGGTGCTACGGATCCTAAAGTAAGAGAGTTAGTAACCAAATAGGTTCACTCTATAAGTTGGCCAAGTCAATTGGAGGGTTTGATCATAGGAGTTGGCATTTCTTTAGAACCTATCCAATCTGTTGATTTGAGACCCAATAGGTTTAGTGGTGCTAAGGTGGTGCATGAGGCCATGCTCAGGTGGATCAGGTGGAAAATCGAAGATTGACATGTGGCATGGATGGATGAAGAGGTAAGGATTGAGCAGATCAAGAAAGATCAACGGTGATCACAAAGATCCGACGACTATCACTATACCGCTATACGAAAGTGCTCAACTGTTAATCTCTACAACTTAGTGACTGATGATGTGGCACTTTAGGTGGAGCCCATGTACTGGCCACAGACAAGTCAGATTGTAACACATGGCAAGGGTCTGCAGACGAGTGACTCAAAAGTGGGTCCGTTTTGAAGAAAAAGCAGAGTGGTTAAAAGTCGAACGGGTTCCTGAAGATCCGAGGGCTATCGCTATACTGCAATGAAAAGGTGCATAAAGGTTAATCCTTGTGACATAGTGACAATACATTAGTAGTCCCGACGGTTTCTGTTATGTGTTGATGGTTAATGTAGGCAACTAAATCAAATGGTCAGGTAACCGGTAGCGTCTAGGTGAACTCAACGCGAAATGATGTGAAGTTGTGTTCAGTTTGGCTACTCTTTTTTGCAGTTTTGGAAGAGTTTCACTCTCAATTAAGCCCCCTGATTTTGAGGAAAAGCTTAGAATTGATGACAACTGATCCATCTTGGAGCAAAAAATTCAAATTTTGAATTTTTGCGAGCTTTTGTATAAGTGATTGTTTTTCACTTTTTTTTGGGGGGGGAGGGTTCTAGAGTTTTGAGATTGTGTAGAAGAAGATACTCAAGCTCCTATAACTCATTTCTTATGAGTTTTCATGATTTATAATGCAGATACCTCCTATTGATCAATAAAGATGTCCATTTTCCTTCTCATATTTTGTGTTGTTCAAGCATTGTGTGTGAGTTCTTAGAGTGAATTTTTGTGATTTTTATAGAATCCTTCTTTTCATCTTATTGCCTCTATATTATGATTATATGCAACATGTTATAGTGTAAGTTAGTGAATGTGTAGTTACTTTTAATGTTTGAAGTTGTGAAAATATCAGTGTTTTCCTCCTGCAAACATATAAAAGTTTAAACCTTTCATATGAATCCTTTTTGCAAGCATGCATATTTGAGTTGTGAGATTACAAAGCTTCATTATCTGAGTATTTTGTGAGGTTTGTAAGAATTCACAAGTTAGTTTCAGTCATTGGTGGATCACCTTTTTATCTATAGTTTTTTTTATGCATATCCTTCTACCTCTTTTCCAGTCAAGAAGTCATTAGTTTTTAGGTGATCAAATAGGAAGTCAGCCTACAATCCAAAGGTTTTCTCTCATAATAGGATACCCATAGCCTTGGAGAAGTCCAATGTGTCATTGGATTTGTAGTAATTTCAAGCTTGCATCGGGTGCAAATCCATGTGACAATAATTTTTGGCATGCCCGGTGGGACCATTCAACTTTATAGTTCATAGAAGGCCACCATATGTTGTCTTGGTGTGTGCAGCAGCAAATTATTTTTCACACCTGGCGCCTCAAATATTTGGTATTTTAGCAGTCCAACCTTCCTAGCTTATGAGAAAATACTAGACTAGGTAAAGTACAGCCTCAGTCAATCATACCCAGCTATCACTCCCAAAAAGGAGAGCTAGGGTAGTTAACAAAGTTCCAAATCTAGCAGTTGGTGTGCTGCCTGTTAATTCGAATTCTTACCCTACTATTACAACTTATAACAATCCACTATTTGCAAGTTCTTCTAGTCATAATACACCAAATATGGCTCTTAATCAACCCCTAGGGTACATCCATTTGTGCCTTTTAATCAGGCTAGTCATTTAAATTTGGTTCAACATGATGACATACCAACTGCAGCACTTAAGAGTTTGCCATTTTTCACTAGAGAGGATCAAACAACAGCTATTGAAGATATTAGAGATGTGGCTTCCTTGTGTGGAGTGCAACATATTGTTGCAAAAAATGTTGCTTTGAGGATTTTGGTAACCTCTTTCCAAGGGAAAGCCCTTCAATGGTTCAGGGGCCTAGCTGTGAACTCAATAGCTACATGGGATGAGCTGGGACAACTTTTAAATCGACATTTTGAAGATATGTTAGATCATCTTTCATTGGTGGAGCAACTCACTACCATCAAAAGAGCTCCACATGAGGATATGATGGATTTCAACTACTAGTTTCAAAGGACTTGGAATCGGATTCCAGCATTATTAAAACCTTCCAATGATTATGCTTTTTTGTTTTACCTAAAGGTTTTGAATAGTGATATTGCACTCATGATACAGTCTATGGGGGGAAATACTTTACTAGCAGCATTCGATGTTGTTGTTAGGGCTAAGAATAATCTTATTCAAGAAGGGAAGATAGCACCTAGGCCTCCCATGCCAATTTTTGCTGATATACAACCCATTATCCCTGTAGTTCCATCTCTTATAGATGTCGTACCTTGATTTCCAGCATATAATGCTCAAGTTGTAGCTCAAGAGCATGTTGTACCTAATCATTTGCAGGAGATAATAAGTGTTAAGGAGCAAAATGCTGACCTACAAAAGACTTTGCAAAATTTTGGTAATGAGTTGGTTAATATCAAAAAATCCCAAACTCAAGCACCTTACCAAATTCCTTTCCAAGCTCCCTACCAGGCCTCGTACTAGTCAGACTCTCAAGGCCAGAGAAAGAATTTTAACCAAAGGCCTTTTCAATAGTATAATCCTAATACAACCATTTTCTCAAGGGATATTGTTCCAATCCAGAACAAATTGGTAGCTGACTATGAGTGGTGTTTTCCTTGCAACCAGCCACATAACCAATCTACATACTCCAATGGCGTGTTAAATCAGGCATTGATGGTGCAAAATAGTGTTGTTGTTCCAAGAAATGAGTCTCAAGAAGTTAATGAACAACAATTTGCACCCATGGAACAAGGTAGTCCCAATGTTACTTTGATGAATTGGCAAGGTGAGGAGTTCTATGGGGTTAATCAACCTCAAAATCAATCGTATATCCCTGTAGTAGCCAACACAAGATCCAAGAAAAGGGTTGTCGACATGGGGAAATAGATTGATAAGAATAATGATCAGCCTTTCTTAAGTACCCAAGCTCAGGTAGGATCTTTCTCCGCTCAAAATACACAGACTCTTCAGAGATCACAGCTTGTGGTGACAAAAGATCAACCAAAAAGCCAACCTTAGCCAGCACAAGTGCAAAAGGACATTGTTGTTACTAAGGGACAATAGAAGGTCAGTATGACTGATTTTAATATTTTGGATTAGTTGAAGAAAACTCATGTTAGCATGTCAATGTGGGATTCATTAGCTCTACCTAGGCAAAAAGATTTGTTACATGATGCTTTGTCTAACCTTTCCTTGACTATCCAGCCATCTAATTAGCAAGCTTCAAAAGTTGTTCTTACCAATAAGCCTCATCAGAAGAGTGAAGAACAGTCTCAACAGTCTAAGGTAAACAAACCACCTCCCTTTTATGTCACTCTAATCATTGGCCAGCACTAGTGCATAACTACATGATAGATCCAGGTGCAAGTAGCTCAGTCATGCCCAAGTAGTTGGTTGACCAATTATAATTGACTTATGAGCCATTGAATAAGGGTGTAGTGCAGTTAGATGGGAATGATGTAAATATTGTAGGAGTCATTAAGTTTGAGTCTAACACTCCATGCTTTCCCCAATTTTTCTATTTTGCAAGATGTTTATGTGATAGACTTGCCACCATACTTTGCAATTTTCTTATCAAGAGACTTTACAACCAAATTAGGGGTTTATTTGTCATTGACTGGTCACATATATTTTTTAGGATTAGGTATGGAACTAAAGTTACTATTAAATTAGAAGCTTTAGCTAATGATCACATAGAACCCTATGTCCCTAGTACTGTCAATGCCAATTTGACCATTCATGAGCAAGATGACCAACCCATTCTATGTGATCCAAACACCCCCATTGATGACATTCCTCACATCTAGAGTTACTGGCAACTGAGAATCTTGAGGAGACCCTTTTAAAAATATGGATGAGGTAAACCTTGGAGTCTATATGTTTCATGAACAAGAATTTGTTGTCCCAAACCTGATGAAGGATGCTGGACAACAAGATAATCAATATCAAAATGAGCTTTGGAAGCTCTTTTTTGATGGGTCAAGAAGTAAGAATGGTGCTAGTGGTGGTTGCATGTTGATTTCCCCTATCGATGATAAGTATTATGCAGCTTTCGGGTTTTCTTTTAGCTGCACCAATAATATAGTTGAGTATGAGGCCTTAATTCATGGTCTACAATGGGCAAAGAAGAGAGGAATCAACTATTTGCAGGTTTATGGTGACAGTGAACTGGTTGTCAACCAGGTAAGAGGTCTCCATACCACTAAGAATGATCTTTTAAAGTCTTATAAACATAGGGTATGGGATCTTATTGAAGATTTCCAAGCTTTCAATCTGTTGTATATTCCTAGAAATCTTAATAAGAATGCTAATAGACTTGCTGCAATAGGAGCACAGTATGATATTCCAGGTGATATCAACAATATTAATGAACATCAATATGTAAAAGTGAATGTTAGATCTTCCATTCCTAACAATGTTGATCATTGGCAAGTTTTTGATAGTGATCAGCAGATTATTAACTTTTTGAGGGAAGAGGCAAAGTTTTCAAATACCAACCAAGAGAAGCTTAAGCAACAATATGATGATCAGGTCATACAGCTGAAAACAAACAAGCTACTTAAGGTTTTGGTCACATTGGAGTCAATTTTCAATGAGGATGATCAAGTGAGAAAAGAAAAATCTAGCTTGCAGATCAAGGAGGAACATTATGAAAATGTTGAGATTTTCAAGGATAAGTTGTTAAAGCTTAGCAAGGTGTGTACTTTAGAGGAAAGGCATGCATTTATTTTACTATGCCAAGAGTTTAGTGATATATTTGCTTGGCAATATTCTGATTTAAAAGGATTTGACCTTAGTATTTCCCAACATACCATAGAGCTTGAGCCAAATGCTCAAACTTGTGAGGTAAAAAAAGAGGCCTTTTAATCCAAAGCTTGAGCCCCTTATGGTCAAAGAACTTAATAAACTCATTGAGAGAAGCATTATTTTTCCTATTAAACACACCTATTGGGTGTCAAAACTTGACCCAGTTAGGAAAAAGAATGGTGAAATCAAACTTTGTGTTGATTTTCGAGATCTCAATAGAGCCTCTTTGAAGGATAGATATCCACTGCCCTCTATGGAGCATATTCTACAAGTTGTTGCAGGTTCTGAGAGATTCTCCTTGCTAGATGGTTTTTCAGGTTATAACTAAGTTTTGGTGAAGGAGGAAGATCAATTTAAGACAAAATTTACAACTAAATGGGGCACTATGGCATATAAAAAGATGCCATTTGGTTTGTCAAATGCTGGTGCCACTTTTCAACATGCTATGGATATGGCATTTCATGGTTTGATGTATAAATTTGTACTTGTTTGTTTGGATGATATCACTGTTTATTCTAGAAATTCAGTTGAACACCTAGCTCACCTAAAGAAAATTTTTGAGAGGTGTAGAGAGTATGGTATATCCCTTAACCTAAACAAATTTGTGTTTTCTGTTCATGAGGGTAAGATTTTGGGCTATGTGGTGTCAAAAGAGGGTATTACTATTGATCTAGAGAGGGTAAGTGCTATTCTTTCCTTACCTCTACCAGTACACAAGAAGGGCTTGCAAAGCTTCTTGGGTAGGATTAATTTTGTTAGGAGGTTTATTCTAGATATTGAAGAATTATTAAAACCTCTAACTTCTATGTTTGAAAAGGATATTACTTTGAGCCAGTCTAAGGATGGGAGGAGGATTTTTGAGCTTATAAAAGAGGCACTTGTAGCTTCTCCTACTTTGCTAAACCTAGATTTCTTAAAATAATTTATTTTGTAAGCTTATGGCAGTATTGACAGCATCTTAGCTATGTTGGTTCAAGAAAATGAGCATGGTTTGGAGCAGCCTTTGGCCTTTTTCAGTCAAGGCCTTAAGGATTATGAGGAGAAATATTCTTTTGTTGAAAAACATGTTCTTGTTGTTGTTAGGAGTTTGAAAAAGTTTAAGTATATGCTGTCTAATAATAGGATTAAGTTGATGGTTTCTCACCCCTCAGTTAAAGAGTTTTTGCTCAGCAAAGACTTAAATGATAAGAGGACTGGTTGGGTGACTAAGGTGATGGAATTTGATGTTGATATTAAGGTCACCAAGCTAGTCATAGGTATGGGACTATGTGAGCAGCTTGTTGATCACACAAACAACAGTGAAGAGGATGAGGAGAAGGTTGTTTTGGCCCTCTAAGACAAAGAACAAGTAGCTGTTCATGTTCCTCCTATTAGTTGGGTACAAGAAATGACTCATTTCTTGTTGACTGGTGAGTATCCTCATGGATTGAGTAAGTCAAGAAGAAGGTATTATAGACTTCACTCCATTCCCTATGTACTCTTGAATGGTTTTCTATTTAGAATGGATTTTCATGGTGTATTATTGAGGTGTATAGATGTTGATTAGGCTGATAAGGTATTGCATGAGTTTCATGAAGGATCAATAGGAGGACACTTTTCAGCAAGAACTATAGCTCTGAAAGTTATGAAAGGAGGCTATTATTGGCCTAATTTGTTCAGAGATGCACATTCATGGGTTAGAAAGTGTAAAGAATGTGCCATGTTTGTAGGAAAAGAGAGGTTGGCAGTGCTACCATTGTAGCCTATTCAGGTAGAACAACCCTTTATGAAGTGGAGTTTGGATTTCATTGGAGTCATAAATCCACCTTCAAGTGCTGGCCACAAGTGGGTGCTCACAGCCACTGATTATTTTACTAAGTGGACTAAGGCTATATCACTCAAGGAAGCAAATGAGATAGTTGTTTTGAACTTTTATGATGAGTTGATAAATAGATTTGGTGTTCCTGAATCTATAGTTTCGGATAATGCTCTTGCTTTTGTAGGGAGCCAGATATCTGATTGGGCAGTAAAGAATGGTGTTTATCTCAACACCTCATCTAACTATTACCCTCAGGGCAATGGACATGTTGAGTCCACAAATAAGAATCTTCTCAGAATCATCAAAAGGACCATGGAAGGAAATCAGCGAGCTTGGCATATCAAGCTTAAATCAGCCTTATGGGCTAATAAAATCACACCAAAGAGGTCCGCTGGAATGTCTCCATACATGCTTGTGTATGGGAAAGAGGCAAGGTTGCCTATTTCACTTGAGTTTCTAGCCCTTGATCTATCTAACCAGTTGGATATGATTGAAGAAGAGCCTATGTCAACAAGATTGGCTCAACTGATTGAGCTAGAGGAAGTTAGAAATAAGGCAATGAGGCAAATTGAGCATCACCAAGCTCAAATGAAAAGATCTTTTGATAAGAGGGCTTCTCCTAGAGTGTTCAAGGAAGGTGACATTGTCCTAAAATGGGATGAATTCAAGAGCACTCTAGGCAAGCATACAAAGTTTGATATTTTTTGGAGTGGGCCTTATATGATTTCTAAGTGCAAGCAACACAATGCCTTCCAGCTATCTAAGTTGGATGGTGAAGTTGAACCAATCCAAGTCAATGGGATTCACCTCAAGCATTGCTTTTTAGGTATACCTAAAATTTGTACATATTTTAATTTTCCTAGTGGTAATAATTGCTTTGCACAATAGGTTAGTTTGTAGTTTTGTTTCGCCTAAGTGCCTAGAGCACAGTTCTGAAGGAGTAATAAGAGTCATACTGTTGCAATCCATTGAAGCTATAGAAGAGAGGTTTCCATCATATGAAACAAGGAATATGTTTATCCCCTCTCACACACAAAAGGAATCTCCCTCATATAGCTACAATAAATTGTTGCATTGTTTCAAAAGTGTTTTGTTGTTTTGTCCTGTCCTAATCTATCAATACACATGCCTAATTCATGAAAGTAAGGTGTTAATCTCACTGCCATAAACCACACACCTATACTCCATAGATTAGGATATGTTTTTGAGAGAAAACAGAGTTTTTGTAATCATGTGTGATGTGTTGTTTCAGTTTTCTATCAGTCTCAGTGACTTTGTGCCCAATGGAATGTATAAGGCAACTAGTCAAAATTTTAGCAGGCAAACATATGGCAGATGTCGCCAAAAATGTTACCTATTTTTGCTACAAGCTCAATATACCTCAGAAGGAGAAACAAGTGCTAAGTATGAAAAGAATACATGTTTTTGTCTAACTTGTTTGCTTCATGTGTAGACACAGGGTAAATAACTTTTGTTCATTGAACTATAGCATGTGGGGTAAAATGTGGCTCCCAAGAGGGTTGAACCCAGCATGCTGATGGAGATGGGTGTTTCTTGCAGTTTTTTGAATTTTTGCCCGATTGGCAGGACTAGTCGCACACTACCCCCATGACCCGATGAGTAGTGTGGAGCGCGAAATGTTGTCATCGGCTATCAGAAGGAGTGGTTTCATGTTATCTCGATGACCCAATGGAAAGGCCTAGGTGTAGACCATTTATTCCATAGTGGCCGCACGGAGGAAATTTATCGCATTTATATGCAAGACTGCATATATCCTTAGTGTCAAAGCTTAAGGGCTTTTGGCAAGTTGTAGCTCAGCATTGGTGGGCCCTCACATCTCAAAGTGGCCAAATTTTGTAGTTAAAGGGCAAATTAATAGGCATGCGGGTTGCAAAGGATCTGACAGCCATTGCTATACTGCTATGTGAAAGTTCTCAACTACTAATCTCTGCAACTTAGTGACTGGTGAGGTGGCATCCTGGTGGAAGTTGAGGTGACGCCTGAGTGGATCATGTGGCAAAACAGGGGCTGACACGTGGTGACATCGTGGCATAAGAAAGAGCTTCTCAGAGAGGCTAAAGGTCATGCAAGTTCGAGATACATCAATGGTGATCAAGAAAGATCCGATGACTGTCACTATGTCACGATGGGATGATAATCACCAAATACTCCCCACGACTTGGTGACAACGAACGTACCGATAATAGAAAGTTAAATCTCAAGAAGATCACTAAGATCCAATGACAGATCAAGGAAGATAGGATGGTGGATTGACATTACGGGGCTATCCATGACTGTCACTGTATTGTGGTTGTGAAGTGCCCGAACTGAATACCCTCGTGACAGGTGGCAGGTCAGGTGGTGTCGAGGTGGACTCTGAGCGTATCACAAGGTGACATGTGGTGACACACCTTGCAATAGGTGGCATGTCATCAAAGTGAATGTTGAACAAACCTTGTCCGTGATAGATCTCTAAATGGTTTCACCGAATGCATTGGTTTCATCAAAATAAGAGGTATCGATGAAACAATAGTTTCGATGAGACATGAAAACTATTCGCCGAGGGAGGTAGTTTGGCCGAAAGACTGATGATGAACAAACCAAAGTAAAATGGTGGGTCCAGTGGTACTAAGGTTGCAGATGAGGCCGTGCTCAAGTGGATCAGGTGGCAAACTAGAGATTGCCATGTGGCACGGATGGACAAAGAGGTAAGGGTTGAGAAGATCAAGAAAGATCAATGGTGATCACAAAGATCTGACGGCTATCGCTATACCACTATGCAAAAGTGCTCGACTGTTAATCTCTATGACTTAGAACCTAATGATGTGTTGGTTTAGGTGGAGCCTAGGTAGTAGCCACAAACAAGTCGGATTGTAACACGTGGCAAGGGTCTACAGACGAGGGACTCAAAAGTGGGATCGTTTTGAAGAAAAAGCAGAGTGGTTAAAAGTCGTATAGGTTCCTGAAGATCTGAGGGTTGTCGCTATACCGCAATGAAAAGGTACATAAAGGTTAATCCTTGTGTAGTGACAAGACATCCGCAGTCCCAACGGTTTCTATTATGTGCTGATGGTTAATGCAGGTGGCTAAATAAAATGGTCAGATAACCGGTAGCATCCAAGTGAACTCAGCGCGAAATGACGTGAAGTTGTGTTTAGTTTGGCTACTCTTTTTTGCAATTTTGGAAGAGTTTCTCTCTTAGTTAAGCCCCCTTATTTTGAGGAAAAGGTTAGAATTGATGACAAGTGATCTATCTTGGAGCCAAATTTATTTTGATTTTTGGTGATCTTTTGTAGAAGTGATTGTTTTTCAATTTTTTTGGGGGGGGAGGGTTTTGGAGTTTTGAGATTGTGTAGCTAAATATACTCAGGCTCCTATAACTCATTTCTTATGATTTTTCAAGACTTGTAATGTAGATACCTCCTATTGATCAATAAAGGAGTCCATTTTCCTTCTCAAATTTGTGTTGTTCAAGCATTGTGTGTGAGTTCTTAGAGTGAATTTTTGTGATTTTTATAGAATCATTCTTTTCATCTTATTGCCTCAGTGTTATAATCATATGCAACATATTATAGTGTAGGTGAGTGAATGTGTAGTTACTTTTAATGTTTGAAGTTGTGAAAATATCAATGTTTTCCTCCTGCAAACATATAAAAGTTTAAACCTTTCATATGAATCATTTTTGCAAGCATGCATATTTGAGTTGTGAGATTACAAAGCTTCATTATCTGAGTATTTTGTGAGGTTTGTAAGCATTTGTAAGTCAGTTTCAGTCATTGGTGGATCAAATTTTTATCTATAGTTTTATTTTATGCATATCCTTCTACCTCTTTTCTAGTCAAGAAGTCATTAGTTTTTAGGTGATCAAATAGGAAGCCGGCCTATAATATGGAGGTTTGCTGTCATAATAGGATACCCATATCTTGAGAGTAGTCCAATGTGTCATTGGATTACAAGAATTTTAAGCTTGCATCGGGTGCAAATCCATGTGAGAACAACTATGAGACAAATGGTATTACGACACAATTATCTGCACCTCGGACTCCTTAGTAGAATGGAGTAGTGGAAAGAGAGAACAAAACCATTTTGGATGCACCAAGATCTATGATGATGGAAGCCAAATTGCCTCACATCTACTGGAGAGAAGCAATGTGTACAATAGTATACACATTCAACAAAGTTCACATCAAAGGTGAAACCAGTAAGACCCCTTATGAATTATGGTTTAGACATACACCTACTGTTAAATATTTTAGAATTTTTGGAAGTAAATGCTATATCAAAAGGGATGATTCAATTGGAAAGTTTGATCCTAGATGTGATGAAGGGATATTTCTTGGTTATTCAATTCAAAGAAAATCATATAGATGTTATAACAAAATATTGTAGAAAATTGTGGAGAGTGCTAATGTGAGAGTGGATGAGAAGTACATAAATCATCCTATATCATATGATAGGGAACCAGCAGTGGAAATGATCATAACTGAACCGACAATGCCTCAACTGGTATAGGAAACTAAGACAGTTACACCAATACAATCATAAAATTCAACTATAACTGATGATTAGAGTAATGAACTTGAAGTTTAGAAGACACCAAGGTATGTAAGATTAAATCATTCTGAAGATCAAATCATTGGAGATAGGAACAAGGGAGTTATGACAAAAAGAAGAATGGAAAATGAAGAAGTATGTTTTATTATCAAGTTGAAATGACAACTGTTATTGAAGCTTGTAAGGATAAACATTGGTTAAAGGCTATGGAAGATGAATTAGATCAGATAGAGAAGAATGAAACTTGGACTTTAGTTCCCCGACCTAAAAATAAGAATGTTATTGGAACTAAATGGGTTTTTAGGAATAAACTGAATGAGGATGGTCAAGTTGTAAGAAACAAGGATAGTCTAGTTTGTAAAGGATATTCTCAAATGAAAGGAATTGATTATGGTGAGATATTTTCACCTGTAGCTAGAATTGAAGCTGTTAGACTATTTCTTGCCTATGCAGCCTATAAGAACTACAAGGTTTATCAAATGGATGTTAAATGTGCATTTTTGATTGAGAAACCTGATGGATTTTCATTGACAGATGATAAAGATATGGTTTGCAGATTGAAGAAAGCTTTATATGGATTGAAACAAGCTCCTAGAGCTTGGTATGCAAGGTTGGATAAATATCTTTTGAAGCTTAATTTTACTAAAGGCAGTGCTGATAGTAACTTATATTATAAGATCACTAATAATGATATTTTGATTATTGAAGTATTTGTTGATGATATCATTTTTGAAGGAGAAGATAAATTATGCATGGAATTTGCTAACAATATGAAGAATGAATTTGAAATGTCCATGATTGGTGAGATAAATTTTTGTTTAGGTTTGCAGATTACTCAAACTCACAAAGGCATTTTTATCTATCAAACTAAGTATCTGAAGGAATTGTTGAAGAAATTTGGTATGGATAATTCCAAACTGGTAAATACTCCTATGGTGACAAGTGAGAAATTATCTATCAAGGATACCTCTACACCTTTAAATTTGACAAGGTATAAGTCTATGATTGGTGGTCTATTATATTTGAATTAGACTAGACTAGATATTATGAATGCAGTAAGTATATTTTCAAGATATCAAAGTAATCCTAAAGAAAATCATGAATGTGTAGTAAAAAGGATATTCCAGTATTTGCAAGGAACAACAAAATATGGTTTATGGTATTCTAAAAATGATGATTTCACTTTATGTGCATATACTGACTCAGATTGGGCAGGAGATACTGATGATAGGAAGAGCACTTCTAGTGGAGCTTTCTTTCTTGGGAAAGAAACTAGTTTCATGGATCAACAAAAAACAAACATGCATTTCTTTATCTATTGTAGAAGCTGAATATGTTGCAGCAACAACTAATTGCACTCAAGTCTTGTGGATGAAGCATCTGTTGAAGGATATCAGGGTAAATTGTAGTGAACCGTTAGTTATCTACTATGGTAACTCTATGACTATTAACATGTCTAAAAATCTGGTATTTTACTCTAAGACTAAGCATATATCAATAAAGTATAACTTTCTGAAGGACAAAGTAGAAGGAAAGGAAGTCAAATTGGTTTATGTGAACACTAAAGAATAGATTGTAGATATATTCACTAAACCGCTGTATAAGGAATCATTTGAGTATTTGAGAGACAGGTTAGGGGTTTCTGCCCCTCCGACAGAGACTTGATTGTTGCAGTTTGCAATTAGTCTGGCATGCATTATCAGAGATATTATTCATTCTAACACTGATGAGTGGTGCTACTACTCAGGGGGTGTAGTCAACTTTGAGATTCAGAGGTTTATATTCTTGCTTTGATATTTTTGTCAAATTTCTAGCATTGATGTCAAAATGGGAGTGATAGTGATGTGAAAAATAAATTTAGAGATATCATTCATAGGGGGAGGGTTATTGATATTCAGGAGATTGTTGGTTGTCTTCCACAGGGGGAGACTTGTTTGGCATTTCTTGGTACTTAGATATTTTTCACATCTAGTATTGCCATCAATGCCAAAGGCGGAGATTGTTGGCATTATGGATGAATTGATTATGTATTGCATTGATGTTTTTTCATCGATGTCAATACTAGCTGTTATGGTTGGTTACCGGCAGATAGGTTTTGGTTACCGATAAAAGATCTAGTGTTACCAGCAAAAGAGACTATTTGTTGGACACTTCGATCATGTTTGGATCTATGTAATGTGATTGGTTACATGTGGTATGTGCTTCTAGAGAATGTCTTGGTCATATGGTATTGACTTGGTAATCAGATTCTATCATACACTCTTGTAAACCCTTACCGGCATTGGTTTAAGGCTCCACCGATAGAGCTTTCACTAAGGAATCTTGACAGGATGCATAAGTGGTGTTGGTACAACTTCTAGATGGATTTCAAGATGCTGAAGATGTTCCTTGATCATGCTTCAACTGCTTGAAGACATTGCTTTGGCATGGTGGACCAAGAATAGGTCCAGTACCTATCTAGGTTATGGATCAGTATCATGATAACGTGTTCTCTACATGTTACCAGGATGTTTCAGGATGATTTATGGATTTGTCATTGTTGTTTTAGTCTTAAGACGACATGACATATCATTGTAATATGGATTTATGTAATGATCTTATTGTAATATCTTTTAGGTGGCCAACCTAATTTGTTTAGGCCGAAGGGTTGGTATAAAATGATGTAAGATCTCATTGTAGATCATGGTATGGGAATGGAATAAGTGTTCGTGGTCTTGGAATGCAATATCATATGCAAAGGAGATTTGGTCGATCATAGGTGAGATAATTGGGATTAAGGAAGAGGTCAAAGGCCTCTGATATTGAGCTTAACCGAGACTGTAATCAAGCATGGGAGATGCTATCTCTGGTAGTTCACTCTATTGGATTGTTGTCCATTTATCTTGAGATGGTTGTTGCCTCTCTCTAGTCAGTGAGACTCTTTTCTAATGATCAGTACACTCTAGGCAGTGTGCCTTCTTGCATGTGTAATACCCTCATTGTATCACATACTTTCTACAGAAGTATCATCTAACTGTGGGTAGGCTTCCCATCGTGGTTTTTCCCTTTCTGAGTTTTCCATGTACAAATCATCGTGTTATGTGGTATGGTTTCTTGCATTGATTATCTATTTAATTATTAAGTTGTATTGTTTACCGGTATCTGTTTCTACTTTACCGGTACTTAATTTGGTTAAAGGTTATTAAGTGGATTAAATATTTTAATCTATTAACAACTAATTCACCCCCCCCTCTCAGTTGTTCACCCCAAAGGATATGTGGAAAGGAAATATTTCATAAATTTCTTATGGTCGAATTGTTTGTATTGTAGTACCAACTCCTGAAACAGTCTTGAATCTCCTCTAGGCACACCCAATTCAAACCCCAATGCTGAAAAAATATAGCCCAGATAGGTTGGACATAAGAATAGTGTATAAAAATGTGGTTCATGGATTCCTCATCATTGAGACAAAGATAGCATCTATTGGGGATGCATAAACCCCTCTTTCTCAAGTTATATGTGGTTAGTATCTTATTTTGCAAAAGAACCCATAAAAAAATATTAATTTTAGGAGTCAAACCTAAATGCCAAGCCTTAGCCCAGTAGGGGCTAGGGTCTTGAGACTGAGCCATCATAAGGACAACAGACAACACAAAATAAATCCCTGAAGAGGTACTGCTCCACACTAGGTGATCCTCCCTTCTAAGATTTAAAATTGCATGGTTGATCACTAAGTTTACCTGCTTTAGGTTGGGATCAATAGAGCTGAGGTCCACCCACTTTTGATCTCTCTAGTAGTTTGCAAATTTAACACTGAAATTCTCCTTGCATGTTTGGATGATCATCTGAGAAACACAATTATTGAGAGGGGCTCCTCCAATCCAAGCATCATCCCAGAAATTGACCTTCCCGCCATTACCTATGGCCCAAAATTTGCCTATACTTACAATACCTTTGGCATGGATAACATTGTTCCAGATTGTAGAGCCACTCAATATGTGATAAGAGTAAAGGAAATCTTCCATGGTAGGGACCACATGTAAGTATTTAGCCTTCTAGATTTCATTCCACTCTCCATTTCCCTGATAGATTCTCTAGATTTGTTTGGCTAGAAGGGTCTTGTTCAGGGTTCTAATATTTCTTAATCCCAGACCCCCACCTTTTTGGGTTTATAGACATTTTCTCAGGCAATGAGGGAAACTCTCTTCTTCTCCTCAACCTGAGACCAGAGGAAAGATTTCTGAATTTTCTCAATAACATCTGCAAATTTTCCAGGAATTTTGAATAGGCTTAAAGCATAAACTGGAAGACTCTAGAGAGAATTTTTTAAAAGTTGGATTTTACTAGCTTGACTAAGAAGGGTCTGTTTCCAACCAGCCAGCTTCCTACTGAATCTATCAACAAGACTGTTCCAAAATAAATCCGTAGATTTCGTGCCCAAAGGAAGACCTAGGTAAATAGATGGGGGCTTTCCAATTTGGCAACCAAGGATCCAGGCCATCCTATTATGTCTGTCCTCTGAAGAAGAAAATAGAGCTTTGCTCCTAATTAATCATTTTACCTGAAACAAAACTATAAATTTTGAGAAGGTTCTTCATAGTGGAAGCTTCTTTGATCAATGAAGTGCCCATTCAGATGGTAAAATCAACAATTTCCTGGTGGGAACAAGCTTTGAAACCAGAAGAGGGAGAGATTCTCAGCAGAATCCCCTGAGAAACAAATTTTCTAATAAATCTACCCAGACATTCAAACAAAATAATGAAGAGAAAAGGGGAGATGCGATCCCCCTTCCTGATGCCCCTAGAAGTTTTAAAGAAGAGGGAAGGAACACCATTCACAATGACAGAGAAAGAAGGAGTCGATATAAGTTGGTCAATCAACTGAATAAACCTATCACAAAAGCCAAAAGCACCAAGCACCTTACCCAAGAAGCCCCAGTCCACACGATCATAGGCTTTAGACAAGTCCAACTTCATCAAGAAGCCTCGTTTCTTTGATTTCACTAGTGAGTGTATGTTTGCATGAATAGTAATGATAGAGTCGAGGATTTGTCTGCTAGGAATGAAGCCACTCTATTGGGATGATATTATAGATGTGAGAATCATTAACAATCTGCCAGTAACCACCTTCAAGATAATTTTATAGAAAGAATTGCATAAGCTTATCAGATGAAACTTATCCATAGAATCAGCCCCAAGAAATTTGTGAATCAGAACCAAAAAAGTAGCATTGAGATCCTTTAAGATAATCCTAGCCCCAAAAATTCTTGCACTCCTTTAACCACATCACATTTGAGAATGCTCCAAAAGGCTTGAAAGAAGATTTGCGGGTACCCATCCAGACCCAAGGCTTTATTGCCACCAATGGAGAAAACCGCTTTCTTAACTTCCTCCTTAGAGGGAATGGCCACCAAATTCTTATTTTGAACATTATTAATGATGAATGGAATGGTCTCTAAGAGGGTCCTCTGAGAAAGATCATCCAAACCACAATCCACTGAGAGAAGAGATTTGGAAAAATTCCTAGCGTCATTCCCAATCTCATCGTCCTTCTTTGTTTCAATTCCACCAATTCTCAACTTTGAGATCCTATTTGCAACCTTATGTTTCATAGCAATCATATGGAAGAACCTGGTATTTTTGTCGCCGGCTTTAAGCCAAAGAGATCTGGACCATTGTTTCCAAAATTATTCTTCTCTTCTGATAATCTTATGATACTTAACAAGCACTTTAGTTTCCTTCCTGATAGACACTTTATTATATCCACTGGTTTGGATTTTATCTTGTATTTCCTTAAGCACAAACTAGGTTTTGGACTTGGCAGGAAAAAGATCCCCCAAAACTTCCTTGTTTCATTTCTTTATATTATCTTTCATTCCATTATTTTATATTATCTTTCACGTGCCTTAATTTTTTTCGCCATTCTATACATCGTGGTACCTTTGACATCAATAGACCACCACTTCTCAATGGCCTTCTCAAGGTTAGGATGGTCCAACCATATCCTTTCAAATCTAAATGGGAAGTTTCTTTTAACACTTATATTCTCAGCAACAAAAACCACATGAAAGTGGTTAGAACCAATCCTAGAAATTGCCAATAGGGAGCACAGATAATGGTTAAACCAATCATTAGAAATAAGGGCCCTGTCAAGTCTGACTTGAATAATATTTTCCCCCACCCTATGGTTGGTCAGGTAAAATTGGCACCTTGGAGATTAATATCATGCAGACCTTGGTTATATTCATAAAGTTCAACAGATCCATTCTACTTTCTAATTGAGAGGGGACATCTCCAAACTTCTCTTTGTCACAGAGAGGGGTTGTGAAGTCCCCCATGACCATCCATGTTTCATCCTTAAAAGACAGTGAATGGCCTCTAGCTTCTTCGAAAATTTACATCTATCTAGTCTATTATTAGGGGCGTAAATATTAGTTAGGATCCATGTGGTACCGTCCCCTAAATGATGAAACCTAACAAAGGCCAAATTGCTATCCTACTTAGCAGGCACCCCAGTAACACGCCTTAGATTCCAGAAAATGGCAATGCTCCCAGAAGCACCATCTGAGGTACCTCCTAAAACTCCCCCATCCTTAAAAAGCTTAATCTTCTCGACTTTCTCTTTAGTCATTTTAGTTTCTAGGATAAGAACAATATTCAATTTATGCTCTCTAAGTAAATTTCTAAGAGCATCCTATTTATGTGGACTATTCAATCCATGTCTATTCCATGAAAAAAAAATTATTTTCCTTTTAGGGATCATACCTCGTGGATGGTCATTTGAGTACCATCCTCTATATTCTTGCTTGCCTCTTGATCTCTGATCTAGCTTTCTTTTTTCTTCCAAGAGAAGAGGGGATAAAACCCATATTGGCTTTAGTCCAATTTCATGTCTTAACTAGAATAGCCTGAGGGGTGGATTTTGGCCCCTTTTTTCCAACTTTCTTTCATTCTGCTACTTCGTTAATCTAGCTATCTTCTTCTTCGATGTTTTGGGTGATTGTCTTCTACTTGAAATCATCAACCTTAGCCCACTTAGCACTTATATTAAGAAGTGAGGTCGTTGGGGACTGTTGGAAGGTAGATTTCACCATATCCATTGATTGTTGTGATTCTAACAATGAGATCCCTCCAAGGATCAAACACCTCTGGGCTTCCTAATAGTCTGATCTAGGGCCATCTTTGTTAGTTTTTTTCATAATGCAATTCGAATCCACTTACTCCTTGGTCTATAACACCACCTGTATTTCTCCATCTTCTAGGTTATCACTTCGTTGTTCCTCCTGATTGGTGTTTTGTCGTTCTCTCTCATCTTTTCCTGTTTGATCCTCTTTCCCTTCTTTAAGCATCTAGTTTGATGAGTTTTCCACATTAATGTTCCCTTATTGCTCAAAGGTGTCAAGGATGATAACACTCTAAGCTTATTCTAACGTTTTCTTTTTTTAGCAATCTCGAGTTGCTTAGCAAGTTTTTTTGCTCTCCATTGTGTTGCGTTGTCTTTCTTCTCTTTCTCTTTCATGATCTGTAGAGGGTATTTTCTAGCAGTATTTCCCAATTTTTTGCAGTGAAAACATGCAAAAGGGACACTTTCATATTCCATAGGTTGGATCCACTTCCCCAATTTGGAATTAATCTTGATAGATATGGGCATATCCATGCCTTTCATAACCCACACAAATCCTATCAAAGTTATGTCTTCTTTTAGCTGTTGTGATAAGTTCCATAGATAAGAGTTCCCCAAAGGAGCTAGTGATTCCTTTAAAGACATATTCAACCCAGAACTCCAGGGGAAGGCCCAAGAATCTGACCCAAATAGGAGCTTGTACAAAAAAAGATTCATTTAGGTCCATCTTAGATGAGCACTTTTGTAGTGCAAGTGTTGATTTTCCAATCAATCAAGGACCATCACAAAGCACCCTCGACATGTCTTCCTCAGATGAAAAGGCCATCGACAACAAAACTTTGGACATAACAGTGATCTCCCCTTGACCTTTAAGCCCTTACAGGTTATAGGTTATGTGAGCCTGTGAAAACCATTGTTGTTGGTTGAGGGTGCTTGATAAACCCTTGATCTATATTTCCTAAGGTCTATTATTTGTTGTTTTAGATTGTTGGTTTTGACCAGCCTGGTTTGATGTTCTTATTTTGATGTGTGGCTAGGGTTTTAATGTTTTGTGGCTACTGTGTCTTTTTTATTGTATCATTTGTAGCCTTTGTTTTGGGATCTAGATGCCCGTAAGTGGAGAGGGTTTTAGGTCCTTTTTAAAACCTATGGTTTGCTGCTAGGTAGTCTAGTCTATTTTTGGTGGCAACTTTGATTGTAAAGGGTTTTGGGGCCCCTTCAAAACCTATTTATCATAATAAAAAACAAATCACAAGGATTGACTCTTTGTGGAGAAAAATTCATCTAGGGTTGAGAGAAAGACCAAGATTAACATTTGTTGCTTTACCACCTACTAAGTCCTTGGATAGACTTAGAATCTCACCACCATTTTCATATGATTATTATGACAAAAGAAAAGAAGGAAGCAACTCACAATAAGGAAAGATGAGGAAGAAAGACTCAAATCTTTGAAAATATTATACATTATTGGAGTCAACTATCCTATTAAAATTTAATTGCTTAACATTGAGATTAAAATTTTGGTTTAAGATGAAATGTACTATTCATAATATTTTAATATGTTGATTGTGCATTCGAAAAAACTATTAAAATCTTGAATAATTTTGAATCGAACGATTTCCTATTCTACATTTGACTTAATATGATAGACATCAGGATTTACAGGGGATAATAATACTTTATTCAAATTTAAAAAGATGATAAGTAAATACTTTACATGCCACACCGTGGATGCTACTACAATAGATATCTTAAATGTATATATCTAGATAGATGTATTTAAGGTATCTATGCTAGTTACATTTTTAAATCTTATAAAAGTATAATAAATAAAGATAAATAAAGAGAGAGCCCTTTATCTTAACACGAGGTATAAAAAAATTTAAATTTAATAGAAGAAAAGAGAAAGAAACACCTTGATCACTACATGAGGTATACCAAAATCAAATGAGCTCAACATTTCAACCAATTCAACAAATGATTAGAACAAAACACCAAGTTTGATCTCTCCAATCTTCGTTTTCATTGAAGATTCACGCTTGATGTGTCATAGACAAAGGAAGATTAGATTCAAAAAGAGTTATATGAAGTCTAAGAACACATTCCTCTCATTGAAGAGACAATCCAAGACCAAGCTTAAATATTGTAAGAAAGAGAATGATATAGAATAATACTTCAAATAGTAACAATATTTCAAATATAAGGTCAACTCATAATCTACTTTATTATAGAGACTATATAAGATGCATAAATAATTCAAGTAGTTGGAAGTGCAAATTATATTTATGATTAGGATTTGCAATGCGCTATTAAATTGATATTTATAATAATAATAATCATCAAATAACCACCTTCTTGAACACACAAGCACACCATTTTATTATTAGTTCCTCCTCCAAAGAGAAATGAGTAAACATATTGTTGTGACTGCCACTACAAAACATCAAATTACTTTCATTTATGACACTTGTTTTGTAGGAAGAGAGTAGTAAATAAGATTTCATCATTCTCAGTAAGATTTTCTCAATAGAAGAGAAAGAGTGATCTAGGGGATGCCTTAAAAAGGGTGTAGTGCATGCACCATCTCAAGTTTGACTCACTCATGTTGCATAATTGGGTTAATTTTAGGAAATGCCACAAGAAAACATGTTTACAACATTAATGAATGAGTTAAATAAAGATGTCAAAGACTATATAGTCTTTATGATATGCTATAGGAAAGTCTAAGAATCTTAAATATTTCTATGTATTGAATCATAAAAGCACAAAAAAAATCTATCAAAATTTACAAATACATAATAGATAGATTTTAGCCACTCTGTCCTTCTCTAGAAGAATCATTTCCTATATATTAAAATAATTATTAAATTATTATATCTCCTAACTTTGTGATTTTCCAATAAGTGTAGGTTGAATAAAGAGGACTAATAAGCAGGGCTATGAATGATGATCATGAGAAAGCTACACTACTAATGCATCTCGATATGTACAATCGTACAACATTGTAAATAATTGTCCTTCTAATTTACGTTGGGGTTGCAATTATTGAACATGCATTAAAGTTGAAGCCCTTCCCCTAGTGACACCACAACTTTATCATTATTTGATCAAGATAATTTTTTTTATATTATGAAATTATTATTATTATATTCCTTCTTATTCTTATTATTGAGAAAAGAGTGGACTTCCTCATAATTAATAATGTTAGATTGAGATAATTACTAAGTTAAGTGATTGCATGATGGAGACAGACTTGATAGTTAAACTTAAAGTAATTAAAAAAAATTGATTGATAGTTAAACTTAAAGTAATTAATAATTAATTAATTGAGTGTATGGGAGAAGACAATAAATAGAATTAAATTAAACAAATAATGATAAAGCATCTTCTTTTTTTCATTTTTCATGCATTTAACTAAACTTCATTTAAACCATAAATTTCATTTAAATTCTATAATACACATGATACACTACAAACAAGAGGTGCCTGAAAAAAAAGAGAGAATTCTTATTGGAAAAAAAAATACATTGAATAATAACGATATTGCATTCGAAGGAAAATAAATCGAGCTACAGACTACAGGCATGTAATATTTTTGTATCACAGATTGTCACAGATGGCCGGAGCAAACGAGAGTTCTGTCTTGCCCATATCAAAAACGATATTGTAATTCTGTTGCTGAGTATTTCCAAATATAGATAACGAACCCTTAGGCCCTGCACTAGAATATGCCAAGCACTGCAACTCCCGTCCCCGATCGTCCTCCACAGATAGAAATGAGTTCCCTGGAGGCACATTAAATGTTGCATTTCCTGCAAAATGAAAAGCAATTGGTGGAAACTTGGATATAGGCACCGTACTTTCGTAGCAAAGATCGGTTCCGCCGGTAGAAGAGGCATTCACAGACTTAGCTTTGATACTAGACTTCACTGCGGCCAGGAAGGGCTTGTACGCAGGATCAGGCAGATAAGTTAGCGTGGTTCCAGAATCAATTATCAGCCCGCCATTTCCAGAAGAATCAACTAAGAATGTCGAAGCCGGATATTTAATCGTCGTGCCGCCAACGCTGATTCCATCCAAGTTAAGATAGTAGTAAGTTGAAAAGTAATTGGGATCATTCACCCCAATGAAAGGAGTAGATTGGAACTTGCCAGGAAGACCAGCAATCGGAGCGTCTCCCAAAAAGAGAGGGCTAACGCCGGACTCGTCTTCAACAGATCCCAAGCAGTATGAAAACTTGTTTTTGATGGTTTCGCCCAGCTGAGACACCAGCGAAAGGACGCCTCTTCCAAGACCGACTATACCAGCGGCCCCGCCAAAATCACCCCCCTGCAGGTTGCCGCAGCCAAAGGTAATGCGCGGAATAGCTTCCCACCCGGACGAAACCGAAGCCCTTCTTTTCAGACTGAAAGTTTCTGAAGCCATGTCTCCGGACGTGGATGAAAAATCTCCATATAGATAGGAATACTGGCATGTGTCAGGATAACCGCACGAATTTGAAAACGATCCACTACAAAATTTGCTATTGCATGAAACATTCTTGTATGTGGAAGATGTATGAGAATTGTACAAGGGGTCCTGCTGTTGATAACAGCTAATGCAAGGTTCGCATTGCACCCAAATTAGGTCGCTGCCTGTGTCGACAACCATATGCTGTAGAATTGGAATGGGACGCCCTATGCCCATTTGCATTATAAATTCGTAGTCACCTGAGCTTACTGGGCTGTAGAAATTTTCTGTGCTTCCTCTTGCCAAGGCCTGCAGCCTCTCCAGCCGCCTTTGGCTCCTGTCCACAGATCGCCGCAGTCGTTGACGCGTCGTCAGGTTGTGGGCTTTCATAAGTGGAGACACACGAGACTCTCTGCGGATCAATTCTGCTCTGTAATTATTGGCCCGCTCAGTAAGTTTCCCTCCATCGCAGCTGTTATATGAAAGCAAGTATAAGAGGATTACAACTATTGACTTGAAAATGCTCATTGCAGCCATGATTGCAGAGTGCTAAATGAGACCTTACTTTCGTACAGAAAAACTACCTTGATTTATAGCCTACTACTCATTGTTTCATCGACTTTGATAACTTGAAAAATATATAAACAATTCATTATTGCATGTTCTCAGTTGTGCCGATGCATGGTTAACGTTTGTTACGCATGTATAGTTCTAGTTTTCTATATTCCAACTGCATCTTTTTTTTGGTTAGACTAAGTGAATCTTAGCTGCAAGCTTCTGTGAATCTTAGTTGGAAATTTGATAAGTTGGTGTTATTAGGAATAAGACCAGGATGATATAGATGCAATGTCTATATAATTTTTATGATGCATCGATATCTTATGCATACAATACATGTTATACATATATTATATATTACATATATATAACTATTGCTGATACATAAAGACTGTCATATAATTTTATTTGATTTCAATTATTTTTTGTAATGCAAGAGAGTGGGACACTGCTTGAAGAGAAAAAGGTGGCATGCCAAAATGCCAGCCGGCTTGTGAAATTTGATAGTATGCATGGGTTCTTTTGTGTATTATAACTTTGAATTTTGTCAGGTTGTATTTTAATATAATAGAATCTTAATTATTAATAAAAATTAAATATTTATTATAAAGTTATATGTTATGTTTATTAAATTAAGAGAATATAATTATTTTTAAAAGTATACGAATTTAGAATGTTCTTTGTAAGATTGTTTTTAATTAGATTTTTAATTAATGTACTTTTGTCATTTTAATAATAAATTGTTAAATTTAAAAAATCTATTTTTTAAAAAAATTTGTTAATTTATTAATTTATTTTCAATTTTAATAATCAATTTAGTAAATTTATTTTATATTAAATTTTAAAATTAAAAATTGATTTTCGATTTTCATAATGATATTTATCTTTCTTTTTTTTTCAATTCTTTCTATATACTATTTTGTAAAGAATAAAATTATTTTTTAATATTTAATAATTTATGTAATATTGCTTTTTAAAAATTATTATTTTTATTATGAAATTATTTACTTTATTTAATATAACTTATTATTAATACTTACTATACTCCAATGAGTTTTTGTTAACTAATTTAAAACAAAAAAGCAATTGCATGTTTTGAGTTATGCTATGCATGATCAACACGTGTTTGTTAAGTATGTGTATTTCTAATTTTCTAGATACCCAATTGCATCTTTCTTTGGTTAGGCTATAAGTAAATCTTATCTAGAAGCGTTTTTTATTCAAAAATCTGATAAACTTGGTGTTACTAGGAATAGGATAAGGATGATATAGTTAAGTGTTTGCCATGCTTTAAGAGAAAATGGTGGCACGTCGGACTACCACTCGACACTTGGAATATATTTTTATAATCTTTGCGAGCGATATTATTTTTTAAAATATATAAATTTTGAAATACAAATTGAATGATAATCAAAAGATCAAGTTAAAATAAATTTTCATTTTACAAATGACGGTGATTGTAAAATTTTCAAAATAGAATGTATGTTTTGTTCTTAAGATTAAAAATGCCCAATACAGAAGTACATTTCACTTTTTCTTTTTTAATCAAATTTATATAATTTTATCTAGAATTATAATTTTTATTTATGAAAACCTTTCTAATAAACTTTTTTCTATGACTACTTTAATTTTTTTTATATAAATAAACTCATAATAATAAATACGTAAATTTCAACTGTATAATAATTTATTTAATAATATATTTATAATTAAGTTAATAATAAATATATATCTAAATTATATAATAATTTTTAATGATTTATTAATTAATTTTGAAACTAATTATAAATTTAGCACATTCCTTTTGTATTCAAATTTTTTAATTTTTTTTCTATTCCTTCACTTCATTGTTAGAAAGATAATGAAATCATATTTGTGTTTAATTATAATAAATTTTTAATAATTTATGTGATAATTTTTATATATTTATTTTGTGTTTCTTATTTGATACTATGTTAATATTTAAAAAATTAATGATTTTCTTTATTTTTATAAATAATTCAAATTTAAAATATTTATAATCTTATAAATAATGAATTGAGAACTAATTAAATTGATCAAACTATTATTAAATTTAAATTTTAAAGGCAATGGTGATTTATGTTTCTCTTCTCAATAATAAAATGTATGGTGAACACATATCAACATTTCACTTCTTTGGTTAAATTTGAATGATTATGTAGAACTAAAACTTTCTAAAGACATCATAAATATAGTGATAATTGAAATTTTACTTTTCGTCTTAAAATAAAATTTAATTTAATTTATTAAATACAATAAATAAATATTTAAAAAAGTCAAAATTTTATTATATTTTTAAAAAAATATTATTTCTCAATTTTTTTTCAAATACTATATTCATAAAAATCAGCATGTAGAAAATTTATGACTTATAAAAATTAATACATGTAAAATTATATTTAATTTTTTTACTTGATCACATTTATAACCTATCTTCAATTTAGAATATAAGTTACAATGAAATTTGAAAATATTGCTCATGACATTAATTTCAAACTCTAATTTTATGAATGTAACATTGTTGAGATTCTTTATTTTCTATTTTATTTTTTATATTTTATTGTTCACAAAAGTTGAGTTTTTACTTATTCACATTTATGACCCATCTTTAATTAAAAATATAAGTTATAACCAAAATTAGAAAAAATATTAGGACCGTGTCATTATTTCCAAAAAATAATTTTATAAATGAAGCATTTTTTTAGATTATTGTTTTCTATTCTACTTTATGCTTTTATAAATGAAGCATTTCTTTAGATTATTGTTTTCTATTCTACTTTATGCTTTTTCTTAGTTTCAAACATTGTATTTATCCTCTCTAATGAAAAATACACTTTTGTATATATATTTTCAAAATAAAATTTCTCATTCATAAAATTACACAAAATTTGAAGAAGCAACAACTAAGGTGAATTAGCTAAGGTTCAAGCATTGCATACTAAAAAATGCAACCAAATCATCATGTAAGGGAAAAGTCTAAACAAAACATGACATGGTTATGAGAATATTGGTCAAATAGCACAAGTTACTTTAGTTGTTAATAAAATTTCATAAGAATAACTCCAAGGAAGAAATGAAAATAAGAAGGGTTTGTAGTGAATGGCTTGAGAGTCTAGCTATATAGTAATCACATATTTTGGATATTTTTAAATTTTATCAATTATTGAGTCAATAAGTAAAAATAGATTTAAGAGAAGAAACAAAGAAAATTTTAAATTTTGGAGTTAAAATTATTGTGGAAGATCTTCCTTCAATAATACACTCTTTTTTTTATAAAAAAAAAAATTGGAGAATATACAAATAAAAAATGTATGATATATACTAAATAATGTCTATCTATTAGAATTCATAACCTACATGGCAATGTAACATCTTGCCAAATACATAGCTAATAGAACCTTAAACTATTAGATGTTTTTCTTCAATAGATGGTTAGATAGATGTGGAGATTACAAATGAGATGATTTTATGGTAATATTCTTGGTATTCCTTAGTAAACTAGACAAAAAATTGATAGCAAACAATGAATTTTTATTGTGGTCTAATTATTCTTTAGAACATGTTTGATATGTTTAGGAATGTAATGCCCGTCGAAATACCCTAGAGAAATAATCTAAAATCTACTAACAAATGTAGATAATTTTTTTTTAAAACCTCCATTACTCTAAGTTATCATCATCATACATCAATACAACATTAACTATTTGCAAGATCAAATGAAACAACATGTACATAACCATAAAACTAAATTACGCAAGCAGATAAACTCATTTAAATATCAACTTATCTTCAAATATACTCTTGCAAACATAACTACTCCCTAGGGTATATTAACGTCACTACTTGAAATCATCTAAACATACCACTTATCCACCTAGAATTTCACATTCTATTACTAAGTTAACCATTTACTTTCATGCAACCAAACTAATATTAAATCATATGCATAATTGATTCACATAATACTTTCTTAGGTTCATATGAAATACTAATTGAATGCTTCTAACCTATCCATTATCTACTATCAAGCATCATAAATCTATTAAATCATTTCATCTAGATAATTCTCATTTATTTAATAAGATTCAACACAACTTTTCTATTCTTTCTATCATTCATTTCATAGGATAACATAGCACAATACCATTTCTCAAATATAATTGCAACACAAATACATATAAGCTTTTTCTTCTCTTCTGTATAGATCTACTAAATTCATAATACATAACGAATATCTGATACCTCAATGAATAATAAAGGAACACTTCTCATAATCACTACATCAAGTCCTAATATAATGTTCATTTGCAATTACATAAAGATACCTAATATAAGGATACATAATCTCTTTTACATGTATAATTCATCATGATACAATATCTTATTTTCTACGTACATAGAAATCGACCCCAAGAGTAATCACATGAAGAATCCATGCACGCTATCATCCAAGAAGAATATCCCAATGGAAGAAGGCATCAACCACCCAACCATGTCCAATAAGGAACCACCCCCCAGGCTAAGAGATGACATAAGGTTCCAAATTACACTCATTACCTAAGCTAACACCTAACAACCAAAGGATACAAAATTAATTCACAAGACTCTAACATAAATATACCATCAAAATACATCACATGGCTAAATCAAAGCAAGTAACCTCCAGAGGCTATCAACAAAAATCAAGGCATATGGATAATGAACACATGTGGGGTAGAGTGTCATCAAATGATAACCTCATGTGGCATCTATCTCCACCTTGGAGTCACTCAAGGGAGATCGGGTATACCACTCCAATAGTCTTCCCAATCTAAGATCCCAAATCCATCTTCCTGGATCTGTCCGATTGGGGCATACAATAACATATTCTTTATCTTGATTAGATGAATTCATAGTTACCCATCCCTCTAATTAATTATTATGATTATCACTTGCAATTACAAGAAAACTCTTCATGATGTTCCAACAAGTCTAGACCCCCTCCTAGAGGCCTAATGCTTAAGACCCTGATCTACACATGCAAGAGCCCACTCTCGCAGCCATGGACCATAACTATAGGGTATAATACACATCCAAATATAATATTGAATAACATAATGAAGGCTAAAAAATGATATAAGAAAAGTCATAACAAATTGAGAAATGATTTCTCAAAATCTCATGAGTAATAATGGAGCAAGAGAAGGGAGAAGCGCTGCATTTGAATTCAGGATAGGGCAGGAAACCCTGGAATGGATAGGAAAACTAGGGGGAGAATGGAAAGGATGATTCCTGGGACTTCCTAGATTCCTCTAAGTTGAGTGGAAAGGACCTGGCGGATGTGGACCCACAGGCAGGCGACAATCCTATCAATCCTGATGGAGAAAATGGAGAATCACGTGCTGGAGATACTCCCAGGCATGAACCTGTTCGAAGGGACAATGGTCGGTCTTGGACTTCTCTATTGAGTGTCAAACCGAGTGGAAAGTCCTCTCTCCCTCTAGTTCGTAATATTTCAAACCCAGAAAAAGGTAGATTTCCTATTGAAATTCCAGACCCTATTATTGATCATAATATCAACCTTATGACAATGACAGTGGTTGGGAAAATTTTGGGCCCGAGGCCAAATATTGATATTGTTAGGGCATTTGCTAAACGCAAATGGGCACTTAAAGGTCAAGTAGAGATCACCGCTATGTCCAAAGGGGCACTGTCATTTACTTTCTCTTGCAAGGAAGACATGTCAAGAGTGCTCTATGATGGCCCTTGGCTGATTGGTAAATCAATGCTAGCTTTGAAAAAATGGTTGCCTAAGATGGACTTGAATGAATCCTTCTTTGTTCAGGCTCTAGTCTGGGTTAGATTGTTGAGCCTTCCCTTAGAGTTCTTGGTGGAAGATCTGTTTAAAGGAATTGCTAGCTCTTTCATTGAACTCCTTTCTATGGACCCTATCACAATGGCTAGAAGAAGACTTACCTTTGTCAGTATCTGTGTGGGAGTTATGCAAGGCATAGATATGGCCCTATCCATTGAGATCAATTCTAGATTGGGAAAATGGAACCAACCTTCAGAATATGAAAGTGTCCCTTTCGCTTTCTTTCACTACAAAAAAGTGGGACATACAACAAGGAAATGCCCTCTTTAGGCTATCAGAGAAAAAGAAAAGAAAGAAAAGGCAATGCAATGGAAAGCAAAAAACCCTGTTAAGCAACCTGAGGGCTTTGAAAAAGAGAAAAAAATTGAAGAGGCCCAGAGTGTCATTATCCCTGACACGGTAGAACAACACATGGATGTTAATATGGAAAACCCAGAAATACCTTTCCCTGAACAAGATAAAAAGGATCAAATAGGCAAAGACAATAGAGAACAACAAGATATCAATCGGGAGGATCAAAGAAGTGATAACCTGGAAGAAGGAGAAATACAGGTGGTGTTACAGGATAATGAGGAAGCAAATTTGAATCACATTACAAATAACACCAATAGAGATGACCTTAGTAGCGACTATGAAGAAGCCCAGAAGTGTTTGATCCTTGGAGGAATCCCGTTGTTGGGATCACAACAATTTATGGAGATGGTGAAATCCACCTTCCAACAATCATCAATGACCTTACTGCTTAATGCTAAGTGGGCTGAGGTCAAAGATGTTAACCAAAAGATAACCACCCAAAATACTCAAGAGGAATATTGCCATACAAGTGAAGTAGCGGAGCGAAAGAGAGGAGGTTCAAAAGGGCCTAAATCTACCCCTTAGGCTAATTCAGTCAAGACAAGAAACCAGACCAAAGCTGACATGTGTTTTAAACCATCTCCTCATTGAAGTAAAAAAGAAAGCTAGATTAGAGATCAAGAGGAAAGCAAGAATATAGCGGATGCCACTCATATGACCATCCATGAGGTATGTTCCCTAGTTAGAAAATGAAAATAATTTCATGGAATATACATGGACTGAATAGTCCACATAAATAGGATGTTCTTAGAAATTTAGTTAGAGAGTAGAAACTGAAGATTGTTCTTATCCAAGAAACTAAAGTGACTAAAGAGAAAGTTGAGAAGATTAACCTTTTTAAGGATGGGGAAGTTTTAGGAGGTAGCTCGGCTGGTGCATTTGGGGGTATTGCCATTTTCTAGAATCTAAGGCGTGTTACTAGGGTGTCTGTTAAGAAGGATAGAAATTTGGCCTTTGTTAGGTTTCATCATTTAGGGGATGGTACCTCATGGCTCCTAACTAATATTTACACCCCTAATAATAGAATCGGTAGATGTAAATTTTGGAAGAAGATGGAGGCTATTGAGTGTCTTTTTAAGCATGGAATGTGGATGGTCATTGGGGACTTCAACACCCCTCTCTATGACAAAGATAAGTTTGGAGGTGTCCCCTCTCAGTTAAGTCAAAGAACATAAGCTGGACATTGTTATTATCCAAGAAACTAAAATGACTAAAGAGAAAGTAGAAAAGATTAAGCTTTTTAAGGATGGGGAATTTTTTGGTGGAAGCTCAGATGGTGCTTCTGGGGGCATTGCAATTTTCTAGAACCTTAGGCGTATTTCTGGGGATCTTGTCAATCAGGATAGCAATCTAGCTTTTATTAGGTTTCATCACATTGGGGACAACACCTCTTTACTACTTACCAATATTTATTCCCCTAATAATAGACTTGGTAGAAGCAAATTTTGGAAAACGTTGGAAGTTATTCGGGTTCTTTACAAGGAGGATATGTGGATTGTTATGGGGGATTTCAACACCCCTCTCCGAGACAATGAGAAATTTGGAGGTGTCCCTTCACAACTAGAAAGTAGAATGGATATTTTTAACTTTATCAACAACTAGGGTCTGCATGATATTGAGCTCCAAGGAGCCAATTTTACCTGGATGAACAGGAGGACGGGGGAAGATCTCATTCAAGTCAGACTTGACACAGCCCTTATTTCTAACGAGTGGTCTAACCATTATCAATGCTCCCTCTCTGCTATCTCTAGGATAGGTTCTAATCATTTCCTTGTGATTTTTGTTGCTGATAATATCATTGTTAAAAGAAATTTCCCATTTAGATTTGAAAGGATGTGGTTGGACCACCCTAACCTTGTGCAAGTCATTGAGAAATGGTGATCTATTGATGTTAAAGGTACTGCTATGTATAGAATGGCAAAAAAATTAAGGAATGTGAAGGACAATATTAAAAAATAGAACAAGGAGGTTTTCAGAGATCTGTTTGCTGCCAAGACCAAAACCCAGTTGGAACTCAAGGAAATTTAGGATAAAATCCAAATGAGTGGATACAATGAAGTATCAATCAGGGAGGAAAATGAAGTGCCTGTGAAGTACCACAAGATTATTAGAAGAGAGGAAAAATTCTGGAAATAAAGGTCTAGATCTTTATGGCTTAAAGCTGGGGACAAAAATACTAGATTCTTCCATATGACCACAATGAAACACAAGGCTGCTAATAGAATCTCTAAGCTGAGAATTGGGGGAACTCAAACGAGAAAGGATGATGAGATTGGGAAGGAAGATAATAACTTTTTTACCTTACTTATTTCAGCGGACTTTGGTTTGGATGGTCACTCCCAGAGTGCCATCCTTGAGAACATTCCTTCAACTATTAATGAGGATCTAAAAAAGGCCTTGGTTACCATCCCTTCTGAGGAGGAAGTTAAAAAAGTAGTTTTTTCTTTTCATGGGAACAAAGCCCCGGGCCCAGATGCATTTCCATTGTTCTTCTTTCAAACCTTTTGGGACATCCTCAAAGCTGATGTAGTTAAAGGTGTGTAGGAATTTTTTGGGGCTAGAATGATCTTAAAGGAACTCAATGCAACTTTATTGGTTTTGATACCCAAATGCTTGGGGGCTGACTATATGGATAAGTTCTGGTCGATAAGCTTAAGCAACTCATTCTATAAAATCATCTCTAAGGTGGTGACAAGAAGACTTCTAAGGATTCTTCCTCTGATCATTTCGCCCCAATAGAGTGGATTTGTTCCTAGCAGACAAATCCTTGACTCTATCATTGCTATCCATGAAAACATTCATTCGCTGGTGGATTCGAAAAAGAAAGGATTTCTTATGAAGCTGGATTTGTCTAAAGCCTATGACTGAGTGGACTGGAGTTTCTTGGGTAAGGTGCTTGGAGCTTTTGGTTTTGGACTAAGGTTTATTCAGATGATTGATCAACTCATCTCAACCCCTTCTTTTTCTATCATTATCAATGGGGTGACTTCCCCCTTCTTCAAAACTTCTAAGGGTATCAGGCAAGGGAATCCCATATCCCCTATACTCTTCATCATTTTGGCTGAATGTCTACGTAAATTTATCAACAAGTATGTTTCTTTGGGGCTTCTTTGTGGTATATCACCCTCTTCTAGTTTTAGAACCTGTACTCATCAGCAATTTGTTGATGATACCATTTTAATGGGATCATCCACTATCAAAGAAGTGTCCAATTTGAAAAACCTTCTCAACACTTATAGCTTGGCCTCGGGTCAAACTGTCAATTGGGAGAAAAGCTCCATTTTCTTCTTCAACACCCTAGAGGACAGACAAATCAAGATGTTTTAGATCCTTGGATGCCAAATTGGTAACTATCTACCTTGGCCTCCCCTTGGGATTGAAACCCTCAAAGTTGTTTTGGAATATTTTTGTGGATAGGTTCAGTAGAAAGATGGCTGGTTGGAAAGGTACCCTTCTTAGTCAAGCTAGAAAAGTCCAACTTTTAAAATCTTATCTCCAGAGTCTTTCAGTGTATGCTTTATGCCTTCTTAAAATCCCTGGCATATTTGTTGATGCCATTGAGAAAATCCAGAAAGCCTTCTTGTGGTCTAGGGTTGAGGAGAAAAAGAGGATGACTCTCATGGCCTAGGATAATGTGTATAAACCCAAAAAGAAGGGGGGTTTGGGTTTAAGGAATATCAGAACTTTGAACAAAAATATTCTTGCCAAACAAATTTGTAGAACTTATTAGGAAAAAGGAGAATGGAATGATATCTGGAAGGCTAAGTACTTATAAAAAGTTCCCACCATAGAGGATTTCTTGGTCTCTGATCAGATACCAAGCAGTTCTTTCATTTGGAACAGTGTAATTCAGGCTAAAGGTATTGCTAGTCTCGGCAATGTCTGGACCATAGGTGATGGAAGGAAAGTGAACTTTTAGGATGATGCTTGGATTGGTGGAGCCCCTCTTTATAAGAAGGCTTATCAGATGATCATCCAAAATTGTAAGAAAAAGATCGGTGCCAAAATGGTTGATTATTGGAAAGATCAAAAGTGGGTGGACCTCAATTCTATTGATCCGAAACTCAAGCAGGTAAATTTAATGATCAACCATGCTGTCTTAAATACTAGAAGGGAAGACCACATGGTGTGAAGTGGGACTTCCTCAAGGACTTATTTGGTCTCTTCTTTTGTCCTTTTACTAGCTCAATCCCAAGACCCTACTCCTTGTTGGGCTAAGGCTTAGTATCTAGGTCTGATTCCTAAAATCAATATTTTTTTGTGGATCCTTTTGAAAAATAAAATTCTAACTACTGATAAATTGAGAAAGAGGGGGTTTTGTTTCCCAAATATATGCTATCTCTGTTTTAATAATGAGGAATATGTGAACCACATCATTATACACTATCCTTTTTACACTCCTATTTAAGGGATGTTTTTTCAAATGTGGGGGTTGAATTGGGTTTTCTCGGAGGAGATGTGGGATTTTTTCAGAAGCTGGCATTATTCTACCAATAACATCACCATAAGAAATTTGTGGAAGTTTTCTTTTGCCCATATCCTCTGGGGGATATGGAAAGAGATAAATAATAGAATATTTTGAAATGATATTAACACCTCTGAAGTGGTGTGGGTCAAGATAAAAAATAACTGTGTTGAGAATGTGATGGCTAGGGGGGTGCATTGTTGTATCAATAAGGAGGACTTTGGTTTTTTCAAAATATGGAATATCCCAACCTTTTTGGGCTCCAACATCAACCAAATCAATAGAAGATTGATTTGTTGGTCCTTTCCCCCAATTGATTGGTTTAAGGCCAACTTTGATGGCACGGCGAAAGGTAACCTGGGACCTACTGGTTGCAGTGGTGTTATCCAAAATGGGGCTGGCTTTTGCACTGGGGTGGTTGCCTATCCCTTGGGAATCCAGACTTGTCATCTAGTGGAATCTATGGGCATCCTTCAATAAATTAAATTAGCCTATAATTTAGGGGTCAATATGCTATGGCTGGAAGGCGACTCTAGAAAAATTATTCTTTCCTCTCGGTAAACATCAACCTTCGTGGACTATCAAAAACATCATAGATTTCGCTAGGGAGTTGCTTCAGGGGTTTAAAAAATGCCACATTTCCCATGTTTTCAGAGAGGCCAATAGGAATGTTGACTGGGCTACCAATGAGGCACTACGGAGTGAGGAAATTATTATCTAGAATGGAGAAGGGGAGCTACTATGTGCGACACGTGATATCTTAACTTATGAAGGATTGCATGGTAAGTAGGGTCAGATTTTAAATTATTTCTCAAGGAGAGGTCATGCCAGTAGGAGCTGGTTTTGTAGGTAGTTGAGAAGGAGGTACAGTAATCATTGCAGGTTCACTTTGCATGCTTTATGGGTGTTTTTCTCCCTATTGAACAAAAGCATTAGAAACTCCTATAGATTTCTGGTTGTTTCTCACAAAAAGTTTGTTGCGAAGAAAGGTAACAGTTGGAAATTACAAACAACTGATATCAATAACATTATGGGTAGAAAACAAAAGAGAACAAAGGCTACCACCATTGATAAATGGAGGAATCATCCATAGGTCTGGGCGGTACTTCAAGTTGACAAGATGGTTGATTTCATGGAGCACATGCAAGAGAAACGAACTGAAATTGTGAGAATCTTCAAGAAGGGATGGAACAAAGGCACATTAACCATAGGCAATAGGAAGGTCAAGGTGATTGAAGCTATGATTGCGGAGGCAATAGGTCTTCTGATGGATGACATCAAGTTCTACAGGGATAGAAAGATTTCAGACGCTGTCATGAAGAAATTTTTGAAGGATGAGGATGAGAAAGCTAGACTAGTGAAGGGTAGCCATACCTACTTCTCGCAAAGGTAATTAAATTAATTTGGCGAAGGGTTTTCCTTGCTATAATGGAATTTATCACTCTCGATGCTAGATACACTAGGGTTTACAACTACCATTTTGTCTTACTTAATCACTTTAGGTATAAAGATACCATTTCTATTCCATATTATCTTTTATGCGCCCTTAATGCTAGGATCAAGGATGCTATATCCAACCCTAATATCAACCCAGCAATGCATGAAGGTTTGATGGTGATTTTGTATAATCACATCAAGAACACTACCATCCAGTTAAATATAGCTGAGGTCTCTGAGTTGGAAGAGGAAGTAAAAGGATATGAAACGGAAGCCAAGATGGGGACGACCCCCAAATTGTTGGGTTGAGCAGGGAAAATAGAAAAATAAAGCATGGGAAACAAAATAAAGGGTCAGCCAAAATGAATCAGAGAGGGGAGGATGAGGATAGATGGTATGAGGAGGATAATGAGACTGACAAAGACATGGATACCAAAAGCGAGGAGGTCCAAACCCTTGTGAGCCAAAAGCAAAAAAAGAAGACTCGTAAAACTAAGGATGTGGGAACTAAGTACCAGTTGCCTCTCATGATTTACTCTAAGGATAAGGGCCTGATGGCGGAGGAAATGACCATGAATGAAGCTCAAAGCTCTGATGTCAGGGAGGTGGGACTAGAAGTGAATCTTGAGACCACAGGTGACAAGACCCAGGAAGAGCATCACCTAGATATTGACCTCTATATCAATAATGGCATGGATAGCTTCAAATAGGTGCTCCTCTAGATGCAAAAGGAAATTACTGGCATTAAAACCAAGCAGGCCCAGGAAGCAGGAAAAATTGAAACTTTACAAGCTTTAGGCTCGAGTAAATTCAATTCCCTCCTAGATTATCTTAGTGAGCTTATGAAAGCTATTGGTAATAAAGAGGATATTATCAATGCTAATTGAAATAGCTTTCTTATCCTAGAGAATAGAGAAGGGGCCATTGAAAAAAGACTTGATGGAGTTGAGAACACGCTCAAACAAATTGGTGAGCAAAGTCATGAGATTCTTAAGGCTGCCTTGACTAGTATGAAGGCTCTTATCAGTAAGCTAGAAAATTACCATGGGGATAAGGCTACGGAGGATGTTATTGAAGTAAAGGATGATACCCTAGATGATAAGGAAATAGGGCTTGAGAGAATAACGCGGGCGAGCACTAGAAAGATGCAAAACCACAGCAAAGAAATTTAGGAAATCAAGCAGGTAGCTGATAATATGGAACAACTAGAGCTCGAAGCTATTGAAATGCTTTATAACTTAACCTAAATCTGGGCTTCTATCGGTCCTTTTCGGTTTTTGACTAGCTATCTCTTATTTGTTGTCGTTTTGTTCATCAGTTGTCTTTTTCTTTGTGTGTTATCCTTTGCATTTTGTTGTGCTTTAATGTAAATCTTTTGACCTTTTGGCTATAATGGGTTTCAGGGGCCCATCAAAACCTATTTTCCCATATTCAAAAACAAACTGAGAACAATCTGGCCATAAGAGGACACATAAGCCATACACATGGAAGAGAGCCTTCTGCAAATCAACTCAAAAGAGAGTCCAATCATGAACGAAATGCAAAACAAAATTGAAAACCATGTAAAATACTCTATAGTGAGGCATATAACATCTCACTGGAGTCATATAGACAATCCCTCAACAACGAGGAATTCTCCCTCTCACCGAAGCAACTTATCGCATATGAAACACATCAATGGTAAGGCATGAATCCTCTTATCGGAGTACACAAAACATCATAAATGATCAAAAAATATCAAATGAAACTCTGAGAATGTCAACATAGTGTGCAAATACCTCTAGAGAAATCACACAATCCAAAAAGACACTAAAATTGGCCAAAAACTAACTTTTTAGGACACCTGAAATAGTCCAGCACTTTTGGTCTGAAGAGTAGCACCCCTAGTATGTAGGGTAGCATTTTTGGTATGTACCATGGCATTTTTGGACCATTCTATAGCATTTTTGGTTCATCCTATAGCATTTTGGGGTCACATGTCAACGTTTTTGGTAAATTGGCTTGCATCGTGAGTTTTAGGACCTCATCTCCCTTGGTAGGTTTCCCAGCACCCTAGGTACATATCCCAATGCCCTCAGCATGTATAATAGCACCCCTGGTATGTCCTACAGTTCCCTTGGTAAGTCTTGCAACACTTTTGGGAAAAATGCAGAAAATCAAGCAAAACAATTATGCAAGGCTTAGAAACTAACTCAGGTATGCTCAGGGGTCCAAAATGACCCACAAACTGCATATTGAGGGTCTAGAAGACTTAATTATTTCAAAGGAAAACCAAAACCATGATTAACAAACTCATTAGTAAAAGTTTCTTAAGGAAATCCATCTCCCACAGTACCAAATCTGACACATAGAAGGCATACTAACAAGGAGAGAGAAAGAGAAACACTGCAATTAACATTTAGAGACCTATGTAAGGCTTGAAAGGTTCAATTGTAACCTTTGGACACACTTGGAAGGGTCTGCACTCCCAAACATGCAGTCTCTGAGAGTTATAGAGAACTCCCAACAATCACAAAAGACCAAAAACCACCAAATCAAACTCTAAAATAGAGAGGGATATCAAGGGATACAATTCAAGGAATTAACAACTCTAATTTAAAATCAATATCTTTAAAAACTTAAGATTGAATACACAGTCACTCGCAGAGAAAGAGTTTTCGACAACAAAATTCAGAAAATTAAAACATTGAATCACAATTTCCCCCCAATCACTTTCCTTTACAATAAACAAATTAAATTCTGCAAATCTTGATTCAAAATTTCCCCAAAATATTTCAAACAATATCAATCCACAATTTCATAGTCATTGAGAATACAATCTTTCCGAAAACCAAAAATTCAAAGGAGAAATTCAAACCGACCTGCAATCGCAACCCAAAATTGGTTGACAATATGAAGAAGAAAATTCCTCAACAATCCAAAGCTTTAATCCAATCCTCAAATCAAAATCCTAGTCAAAATCCAATTCCAGAAAACTGTCGGATGCTTAACCCAACAAAATTTGCAAAAAGCCCAATAAATAAAAATTAAACATAAAACTATAGTGTAAGGTTGACCAATCAAAAATTTCCAAAAATAATATAATTTACTTATCTCGCATAGTTTTGAGAAATATATTTTTCACCCAATATAATTTACCAACCAAATAAAATCAACCAATCACATGCAAGGGTAAGTAAACTATATTACATATGCAATTCCTTATAATATATTACTTATATAAACACATTAAATAATAATTCATCACCCAATAAAATCAATTAAATAAATTAAATGAATAAGGCCTTAAAAATAGGATCCTCAAATAAAAATATAGAATCAAATCATTAACAACAATAAAAAATAATTTAATATTTAGCCAATATATCAAAAACCAATAATAATTATCAATTAAATAAAGAAAAACAACAATAAACAAATAAATCATTCAACAATAAATCAACATAAATAAATAATAAATCGAATAATAGAAATCATTAAATAAATAATAAATAAACCATTAAACATCATACCAAAATAATTCAATCTCAACAATAATTAATTAAATAAATAAATCATCAATAAATAAATAGATAATCAATAATTCACAAATACATAATGGTTCAATCAATTAATAAATCAATAAACCAATTAAATAAATATCAATTGGTTAAATACAATCTCACAATAAATCATCATCCAAAAATAATCAAATAAATATCTATAACCAAATAATTAAACAATAACCACACTACACCAAATAAATAATCATCTTACACCAAGGGGACGAACACAACAGAAGACTCTATCCTCAGTTTGCACCGTGGCACAATTGACAAGGTACACAACTTAGACCTAGACCATGTGAGTGAAACTATGTCATCTCCAACAACTTGCCATTGGGATAGGACACACTTAGACCTATGAAGCTAGGTGGAGTCGATGCCCGATACTTGCAATCCTACATCACAATACAATGGATATACGACATATATCCATCATAATAAATAAACAAGTGAAAATGGAATCGCAACACCTTATCATGCTCGGAATGAGTGACAAGGCATCGTCCCTTTCACAAAGACAACCACACACATCAATCACATCAATACATCAAATGAAACCATAACTACCAAATAGGGTTTAGAACCATTATATCAACCTAGAATCAACATATCATCATAGGATCATCATTGCATCATAGAACATCAAATGCATATAATCCATCAATGTAACTCCATCCATCAAAAGAAGTAGAATGTATCATCCATCATGTAAATCATCAAATATCATTTCCAAATAAGCATCTAGCAATATCAATATCTAAGAAATAAACTCATGAGTAGCATCAAATCATCATCCATATGTCTAAATAGGTCTATCAGAGCATGAATCAAAATGTGAATCTATGAGAGGTAGTACAAGGAAAGTAACAAGGTCTATGGGAGAAGGGAGAAATATCTATTCTAAATCAAGTTCATATTTGAGAAGCTAAAAGTTTAACCATTAAATGAGGATTTATTATTTGAGAAAATATGTGTTTATGAGTTTTTACACCATCGACATTTAAATAATAATATTTGATCAATTTTATCATTTAAGTGTAAAAACAAACCCCTAGGGTTTATACCCTTAGGGTGGGGACCAATTGGATGCATAATAATAGCCCTAGGACTTAATTTACCACTTCAAAAGTCCTCATTAATATGAGTGACGAGTTTGACGTATAGGTGGTTCTAGGTGGGAGGGTACCAAACCAACCCCTATATCTCATTTATGAGGGACAACATAGGGGATGGGGTGTCCAAGTGTTTGTTACAAACAAGATTATTGTTGCACCAAAGATCAACTTGCTAATGCTTGATAAAACTATGAGATTTAATGAATCCACAAGAGCTGGTTGAGCCATATTGCAAACTCAAACACCGCAGTGCACAACACAAGGAGACCAACGGTGCAAACCTTGCAACAATCCCCTAAGCACAAGTGAGGGGTTTGAACCTATGACCTTAGCTTTGATATCACTTTTTAGAAACATGTTCATCATTGCATCAAAAGATCAACCTATTAATGCCTGATAAAACTGTGATATTTAACAAATTCATGAGAGGTAGTTAAGCCTTGTTGCAAACTCGAGCACTGTGTTGCACAACACAAGGAGACGAAGAGCACACATCTTGCAATAGTGTTTGTCCCCTCATAATTGAGAATATTAACCTGATGAAAAGTGGAAGGGACTATGACAAGTGTCACCTTTCCTATCCAAGGATTCAAGTTGAAGCTTCCTATATCTTATTGCAAAAATGGAGGAGTGGGCATACTTCAATCAAAGTCACTATGAAAGCAATATAGTAAGTTAAACCTTTGTCCATTTTAAGAAAATGAGGGACCTGTAAGGATTCTAAATATTTTGCATTCAAGTAAACAAATAACTAGAGAATTTGAGGAATAATATAAGAAACATGTAGCAACCAGATTTTATTATATCATGACTAAAAAATAAGCTATACAGGACCTAGATGGTTGAGATCCAAGTTGATAGAAAGGGTGTCACAAGAAGTAAACTAAGAGAATTTGTTAAATTAGATAAATATTATTGTGCTTAAAATTGAGAACAAAGAAACTTTGTGTACAAGGTAATTGTGAATGCGATACCCCTCCCTTGTCCAGACACTATTTTATTTAGTTAGACTCATGGTGACTTTTTCAATTCTACGTGTGGTTTTGATGATATTTAATGCTATAATGATTCTTCTCATGAGACTATGTTATGATGATTTGAATTGATATTGGTAGGCTATGATCTATGTTTATGTGCGATGAATTCTGATTACGCACTTAATTATTATAGATGATTAGATGTTATATATGATCCATGCATACTAACCCATGTACTAACATATCTTCTTATCGTATGGGATGCATTATGTGTTGGATTATATTCTATGTGTTTGATATTGATTGTGGTGCGAGGGGATGATATTTCATCACATATTTCATCACTCACCTCAGAGAGAAATAGGATGTCATGATTCCTCTTCACCAGTGTGCATGTATTTGTTATGTATATGTACATATTATTTGTATATATACATTTTTTTGTGATGCAGGGTTGCAGGTACGAGGCATTGACTCCACCTAGTTTCACAAGTCTGAGCGTGCCTACATAATCTCAATGGAAGTTGTGAGAGATAGCATAATGGCCTTTTATTAAAACCCTTAGCCCTTGCTCGGTATTACCAAAATGTTTGTGTCTTGTGCCTACCTGTCTGGAATGCCACATAGGCAAAATCCGATAACCTTGGTTATGTGAATATGAGTATGCATTTGAGTTGCATATGGGTTTTATTTGTCATGTTGTTCTTGGAAAAAACAAATTTATCATGAGGTTTTAATTAAATTAGTGATAATTTAATTCATAAACAGATATATTTGTGTGTGTGTATGAATAATCTTACTTTATTAATTAATCAACAAATTGGTAATAATGTTCTAATTAATTAAATTAAAACACAAGCATAAATAATTAATGAACTAAGTTATAATTTTAAAGGGGGAAATTAATTGAAATTATTAAATAAACATAATGTGGATAATTAATGAATTAAAACTATAGTAGATGTAATTAATTAAAAAGTAAGTTTCCATTCTTGATAGTTGGAGGGTGGAAGAAACATTTTTTTATTCAGGAAAATTTCTAGAAGAAGGGGTTCTGAATTGAAATTAAAAAAGAGAGAGAGAGAATTGGAAAAAAGGAGATTTGTAGGCGAAAAATTGGAGGCAGGAGAGCTTTTCTTTGGATCAAGGATTGAATTTTCCAAGCTTAGTTTTCCTTGCGATCGCATTTTCTAGGTTGGCCTCTAATTTGTTTATTTTACATGAATTGTGATAATTTAATGCTTGATTTTCTCCTATATTTGGCTAGGAAGTGGAAAAATAAATTCAAGTCTGTTATGTTTGTGTTTATGTAAGTTTTTTGTGTAAATAGTTTAGATGTTATCAAACTCAATCATGATATAAACCAGAGTTTTCCATTTTGTAATCTTTTCCCAATATTAACTTTTATTGCACCTCATGTCACATTCGATGAATTGGAAATTGAGACAAAGACACTCTCAAACTAGTGGAACCAGGTGGACTTGATGTCTAGTACCTACAAACCTGTAACCACCAATGCACACAACACATCATATATATATATATATATATATATAAAGAAAGAGAGTCACAACATCATACCATACTCATAAGCAAGTGGTATGGCATTGTCTCTTTCACTAACGTAGTAGTAAAACAATCATAATGAACATAGCATCAACTTCATCATTATTATCTGATATAAACATGAACTGAGGTTAGAATACAACAAGATACCATCATATCAATATAAGAAAATATAAACCTCACATGCATAATGAGCACATATAAATCACCAATCCTAAATCCCTTTATCATAATAGTCCTGAATATATTGTTCGTCACATAACATCGTAATATCTCATCTATCAATATGAAATGTCTAGCACAAGATGGATCACCATAAGAAATAAATGGGTAAGTGTACAAAGATGGTGGTCAAAAAGGGCCCGGTATAAGTGGACACTTTTATCTGAAATCGGGTGAACATGAACTTGGAGGCAAAATTTGAAAGTCATCCACTCAAGATATGAAGATAGTCAAAGAACAAATATTGTAGTACTCTGAATCTAGTTTCCAAAATACTAAACTTTTTCAAAATTGGATAAGATTAAGGGGGTAAAATCCTTCACGCACAAAAAATGGACCTTTATTTTTTTTGAAAAACATAACATAGTGCCTGACGTGCGCATCAAAAAAGTCATAGTTAGATTTAGTATTTTGACAAATCCTTTGGCAGAAAGATAGCTAAGAGTGAGTACTAGAAGATGTGTACTTTTTGTAATTTTTTGTTGAGTATTTTGTTTTAATGATTTTTCCAATCGAGCACATCCTAAAAATTAGGTACCTATTCATGCACGAAGCATAAGTTGCACTAAACAAATTGAAAAATACTATTATTTTTTTTTAAATTGTAAAGAATCAAATGCACTGTAATAATATATAAAGTTTTTAAAAATTGGATAAGTATATCAAAAGTTATTCAAAAAATGGTGCACCTATGTCTGTGAGAACTATGGAGACACTGGTTAAAGAAATTCAATAATAATATGTTATTATTGTTCAAATTGAAAGAAAATTATATGGTTAGAAAGCTCAAAAGATGGGTGAAAATATGGTGGCAATTTTAGAAATACCCACTTGATGAGGCGTAAACCTGATGATGACAAAGTTGATAAAATAAAACACGTCAAAAATGAGAGAAATGGAGGAAAATCAAACTTTCAAACCGTAGCTTTGTCATCTAGGCCTATTTCCAAGGCTAAACAGTCAAAAGCATGTACGGGGTACTACAAGTTTAAAAAGCGCGTATGGGGTACTTATGGTGTAAGCAGTGTGTACGCGTTCTTTTTACTATAAACAACTCGTACGCGTTATTGGATAATATGATATTCTATATATAATATGTGTATATATATAATATATGTAATATATAATATGTGAATAATATGATATTGTATATATAATATGTGTATATACATATAATATATAATATATGTATATATATAATATATTAAACATATATATACACATGTAAGTGTATTGTCTCCCCCTCTCATATGCATACAAGGTCTCTCTCTCTCTCTCTCTCTCTCTCTCTCTCTCTCTCTCTCTCTCTCTCTCTCTCTCCATTCTTCCATACCCCATCCCTCCCTCTCTCCCCTTATCCCTTCCTCCATACCCCATCCCTCTCTCTCTTGCTCTCTGCCCTTCTCCCTTCCTCCATACCCCATCCCTCTTTCTCTTCTTCTCTCCCTCCCTCCCTCCATACCCCACTACAACTGTGTCTGCACTTCGATAAAAGTAAGTGAATTTATTTCTTGTCTACAACTTCCTCTTTGATTTTTATCATGTATGATCTGCTAAGAAAAGTGACTGATGGATTTGTGTGTGTACATTGAATAGGAGGAATAGGGTTTGAAATTGAACCACAGGTGTATTACTGTGACAAACAAGGAAACCTATGGCAATATTCTTCTCGAATGTGTTTTTAATGAGCAGAGAAGATATGGAAAATAGTTTCAACAAAGCAACATGATGAGTCAGAGTACCTGCAATATGTTTTTCAGAAGGAAACAATAGATAGGAAGAGAAAGAGGGAGAGTAACATAGATGGTGTCTTGGAGAATGATAGTGGTGGGTATGCGAGAGTTCTCATGTTGTTACATAACGCCTGTCACCTAAAGAAATTAAAGTTTGTTGTATGCATGGCAGTGGTAGTATATGATGATCATCACTTGTCAAATAGCTTGGAATTGTACATACCCATGAAAGAAATCAAGTGTGTAATTCCAATAGTCACAATCAAGATCAGTCTTATAACCTTGCAAATTTAATAGCATAATATGTTTTAGAACTTAGGCAGTACTCTTAGGGTTAGGTCAATCTCTTACACTTGCATTTTAGCGAAGCCTCATTGTTTGTTCGCTTGGAGTCTCGTTGACTGGTGGATTTGTGTGTGTATATTGAATAGGAGGAATAGGGCTTGAAATTGAACCACTGGTGTATTACAATGACAAACAAGGAAACCTGCAGCAATATTCTTCTCGAATGTGTTTTTAATGAGCAGAGCAGATGTGGAAAATAGTGTCAACAAAGAAACATGATGAGTCAAAGTACTTGCAATATGTTTTTCAGAAGGAAACAACAAATAGGAAGAGAAAGAGGGAGAGTAACACAGATGATGTCCTGGAGAATGATAGTGGTGGGTATGCGAGAGTTCCCATGTTGTTACACAACGCCTGTCACTTAAAGAAATTAAAGTTTGTTGTATGCATGATAGTGGTCGTATATGATGATCATCACTTGTCAAACAACTTGGAACGGTACATATCCATGAAAGAAATCAAGTGTGTAATTCCTATAGTCACAATCGAGATCAGTCTTATAACCTTGCAAATTTAATAGCATCATATGTTTAATAACTTAGGCAGTACTCTTAGGGTTAGGTCAAGCTCTTACAATTTCTTTTTAGCAAAGCCTCGTTGTTTTTTCTCTTGGAGTCTCATTGTATGATGTTCTATTCATAACTTTAAATTTAATATATCATTTTATTAGCCCATCATATAACCCCTTAGGTGTCATTAGAGGTCATATGGTGTTCTGTGACCCCTTAAGGCACCATATGACCCCTTAAGACAACATATGACCCATAACAACACCATATGGTGTCCTAAGGGGTCATAGGATGTCATATGACCCCTCGGGACACCAATGACCCATAACAAAACCATATGGTATTCTAAAGGGTCATATGGTGTTCTATGACCCCTTAGGACACTATTTGGTGTCGTTATAGGTCCCATGGTGTGCTAAGGGATAATATAGTGTCATATGACCCCTTAGGATATCATATGACCCCTTAGATGTTGTTAGGGGTCATATTGTGTTCTAAGGGTCATATTGTGTCTTGGATTCTATATCTCTTCCTCTCCCTCCCCCCTCCTTCTTCTCTCCTTCTCTCCCTTTCCCTCTCTCTCTCTCTCTCTCTCTCTCTCTCTCTCTCTCTCTCTCTCTCTCTCTCTCCCCTTCTCCCTTCCTCCATACCCCATCCCTCTCTCTCTCGCTCTCTCCCCTTCTCCCTTCCTCTATACCACATCCCTCTTTCTTTTCTTATCTCCCTCCCTCTTTCTCTTCTTCTATAATTCCTATAGTCATAATCGAGATCAGTCATATGGTGTCCTCTCTCTCTCTCTCTCTCTCTCTCTCTCTCTCTCTCTCTCTCTCTCTCTCTCTCTCTCTCTCTCTCTCTCTCTCTCTCTCTCTCCCCCCCCCCGTCTCCCTCTCCCTCTCTCCCTCTCCCTCCTTCCCTCCCCTCTCCCTCCACCCTACTCTCCCTCTCCCTTCCTCCATACCCCTTCTTCTCTCCCACCCTCTTCTCTCCCTCCCTCCCTCTACCTCTCCCTCCCTCCCCCTCTCTCTCTCCCTCCCTCTCTCTCCCTCTCCCTCCTTCCCTCCTCTCTCCCTCCACTCTACTCTCCCTCTCCCTTCCTCCATACCCCTTCTTCTTTCCCACCCTCTTCTCTCCCTCCCTCCCTCTACCTCTCTCCCTCTCTCTACCTTCCCCCCTCTCCCTCTCCCTCCCTCTCCCTCCTTCCCTCTCTCTCCCTCTCCCCCTCTCCCTCCTTCCCTCCTATCTCCCTCCACCCTACTCTCCCTCTCCCTTCCTCCATACCCCTTCTTCTCTCCCACCCTCTCCACTCTACTCTCCCTTCCCTCCCCCCTCCCTCTCTCTCTCTTCCCTCCCCCCTCCCTCTCTCTCCCTCTCCCTCCTTCCCTATCTCTCTCTTTCTCTCCCTCCCCCCTCTCTCTCCCTCTCTCTCCTTCCCTCTCTCTCTTCCTCCCCCTCCCTCCCTCCCCCTACTCTCCCTCTCCCTTCCTCCATACCCCTTCCTCTCTCCCACCCTCCCCCCTCTTCTCTCCCTCTCTCCCTCCCTCCTTCCCTTCCGCCCTCCTTCCCTTCTGCCCCCCCTCCTCTCTCCCTCCCCCTACTCTTCCCCCTCTCTCTCTCTCTCTCTCTCTCTCTCTCTCTCTCTCTCTCCCTCCCTTTTCATTCACATCTTTTCTACTACCAATAGTGCATATGGGGTACTAAAACTGTTAGTTCACTACCCTGCCATAAATTTTAATGTTTTTTAGGCTTAGAAGCGTGTACGCGCTACTTATTGGTCCATAATGGGAAAAAAGAATACCATTGGGCTTGCCAACATTTTATGGACTAACAACGTGTACGCGGTACATAGACATAGTTTTAGTTTCCCAAGAGCCTCAATGACCTCAAAAGAAGTTTTTGAGGTCGTTGAAGGCCCCACTGGAACTTTGTCTGCACTTCTATCACTATTTTTTACATAGAAGTAAGTGAATTTTTTGTTTTTGCATGATTTCAAATGGTTGAATTGTTGTTCTTATTAGTTTTTGTCAATAGTATTATGATTGTTTAATAGTTTGATTCCAAAAAATAGTGATAAGATGCATATTTATGGTTATTTGTTTGTTTATGAACTTTTGTTTACATATATATGTAATATGATTCTATTTAGGACAACCGATATCAACCATGGGAAAAAACAAGCGAGGAACGATGGAACAATGAGAGGCTCAGAAGGAAAGACAAAGGCAGCGTATGAAGAAATTGTGTGATATAAGAACAATGGGAGAAGAAGGTATGTCATCCTCAACATCTCAATTCAATTTACCAAATGAATATAATGCACCTAATGCAATTGAAGAAGATACATTTGATTTACCGTATGAACCTAATGCAATTGAAGAAGATATCGCATTGAATAACCAATTAAATGATGAACATATTACACCATCTCTACTTGATGAATTGAATGTACATAAAGCACCGATGTTAACATTTCCTAGAATCATTCATAGGAAACCAAAGTATCTAATTGACATTGATGAGAATATATTGAAGCCAATGCCCAATAAAATGAAGGAATGAAGTTGTAGGAGAATGGTTAAAAGAATGTGGCAAAACTATTTTGAAAACTTAAATCAAATCACAAGATGTCAATTAATTGTTCAAATGATTAAAAATTTGAATCAAAATCCTAGGCCTAAGATCATTTGAAAGTAATAGTGAAAGAACTATTGTTAGAAATCTATTTGATGCACATCAAGATGTTGGTTCAAAATCATGTACTAAAGTTTCTAATGCTACTCGATGTGTGATTACATCAACCATAATGAGCAAGAAAATAAAAAAATATCATTTGATAAGCAAAACAAATCATTAAACGTTAGTAGAACAACATTAAGTAAAGCAATAAAGAGGCGGGAAAAAATAGAGGAACCTAACAATAATTCTCTTTGGGAATTCTCGGGTAGACTACCATGCAAAGACAAGGTTGTTGTTGATGCACTAAAAACATCAATTGAAATTTTTTTGGCATGACAACACAAGAGTTTCACCCAACCAAAGAGATGTTGTTACAAGGCCAATCTTGCAACTTTTCATTGCATGCAACTGACGGTTTTTGCAGCAGAAAAAGATGCTACCAATTGAAAATGCTCGGAGTCATCAAAAACCAAGATAGGCCATTGTAGAGGAGCCTCGCGTGACCCGACGGGTTCAAACTGATCGACCATATGTGTCGTGGATTTAAAGAAATAGTCCATCAAATTTTGACAATTTTTTGGACTTAGGGCACTTGAGAGATCGCACCGGTATGGTATGACTCTCAACATTCTGGCACTTTGGGATTCACAAAAGGGGCATGCCTAGCATAAAATTTCCCACCCGGATGTACTCATGACATCAGTTTGTGCACACGATAAACTGAATCAATTCTAGCCAATCTTGCAACTTTTCATTGCATGCAACTGACGACTTTTGCAAGAAGCGAAAAATGCTACCAATTGAAAATGGCTTGGAGTCATCAAAAACCAAGATAGGCCATTGTAGAGGACCCTCACATGACCCCATGGGTTCAAATGGATCAACCATATGTGTCCTGGATTTGAAGAAATAGTCCATCAAATTTTGACAATTTTTTGGACTTGTGGCACTTGAGAGATCACACCGGTATGGTATGGCTCTTGACGTTCCAATGCTTTGGGATGCACAACAGGGGCATGCCTAGTATAAACCTTCCCATTTGAATGCACTCGCGATGTTGGTTTGTGCACATGACGAACCAAATCAATTCTAGCATATCTGGCAACTTTGCATTGCATGCAATTGACAGTTTTTGCAGCAGGCAAACAAATGCTACCAATTGAAAATGGCTCAGAGTCATCAAAAACCAAGATATACTATTTTAGAGGAGCCTCACACAACCCCATGGGTTCAAATAGATCGACCATATGTGTCCTAGATTTGAAGAAACAATCCATCAAATTTTGACAATTTTTTGGACTCAGGGCACTTGAGAGATCTCACCGGTACGGTATGAATCTCAATGTTTCGGTACTTTGGGATGCACAATAGGGGCATTACTCATGTAAAAATTCCCACCTAGACATTCTCATGATGTCAGTTTGTGCACACGGTGAACCGAATCAATTCTAGCCAATCTTGCAACTTTGCATTGCATGCAACTGATGGTTTTTGTAGTAGGCGAAAAAATACTACCAATTAAAAATGGCTCAGAGTCATCAAAAATTGAGATAGGACATTGTAGATGAGCCTCACACAACCCCATGGGTTTAGATGGATTGACCATATGTGTCCTGGTTTTTAAGAAACAATCCATCAAATTTTGACAATTTTTTGGACTCATGGCACTTGAGAGATCGCACCGGTATGGTATGACTCTCGATGTTCCGACACTTTGGGATGCATGATAGGGGTATGCCTCACATAAAATTTCCCACTTGGACATTCTTGTGATGTTGTTTTGTGCACACGATGAACCAAATCAATTCTAGCCAATCTGGTAACTTTGCATTACATGCAACTAACGGTTTTTGCAGCAGGCTAAAAAATGCTACCAATTGAAAATGGCTTCAACTCATCAAAAACTGAGATAATAAATTGTAGATCCTCATCCCACCCCATAGGTTCAAACGGATTGACCATATGTGTCTTGGATTTGAAGAAACAGTCCGTCAAATTTTGACAATTTTTTGGACTCATGGCACTTGAGAGATCGCACCGGTATGGTATAACTCGACATTCTGGGGGCTTTGGGATGCATGAAAGGGGCATTCCTAGTGTAAACCTGCCCACTCAAACATGCTCACGATGTCGTTTTGTGCACACGACAAACCAAATCAATTCTAGCCAATCTAGCAACTTTGCATTGCATGTAACTGATAGTTTTTGCAGCAGGGGAAAAAATGCTACCAATTGAAAATGGCTCCAACTTGTCAAAAATAGAGATAGGCCATTGTAGAGGATCCTCACATGAACCCATGGGTCCAAACGGATCAACCATATGTGTCCGGTATTTGAAGAAATAGTCCCTCAAATTTTGACAATTTTTTGGACTCAGGGAACTTGAGAGATCACACCGGTACGGTATGACTCTCGATGTTGTGGTGCTTTGGGATGCATGACAGGGGAATACATAGCATAGACCTACCCACTTGGATGCACTTGTGATGTTGTTTTGTGCACACGATGAACCGAATCAATTCTAACCAATCTGGCAACTTTGCATTGCGTGCAATTGACAATTTTTGCAGCAGGCAAAAAAATGCCACCAATTGAAAATGGATCCAACTCGTCAAAAACCAAGATAGGCCATTGTAGAGGAGCCTCACTTGACCCCATGGGTTCAAATGTATTGACCGTATGTGTCCTGTATTTGAAGAAACAAACCATCAAATTTTGACAATTTTTTTGACTTAGGGCACTTGAGAGATCGCACCGGTACAATATGACTCTCGATGTTCCGGTGCTTTGGGATGCATGACAAGGGCATGCCTAGAAAAAAAATTCTCACCAAAAAGAAAATGTTTTTGGTTGATGCAAGATTGCCTTGAACTGGGGATGCTCGTGCATCAGACATCCAAGTTTTTTGAAAAAGTGAGTCTCTCACTTTGTTGGGGTCATAGGGAAACCAAGGCGGTCTACCTCTTCCTAAGAAATCCAAGATGAATCTTCAACTAGTCTATCCTTCCACTTCACAAGATACTCCTTTTACTAACGGCTCTATGTACTATGCCCAATCCTACTATCCAAAATGTCTTCAATCTTATCCGGTTCCTTCTAGGGCAACTGTTTCTCCAAGTCTGCAATACTATCTTCACTAAATTTTGGTTCATGATACTCATGAATATTTGCAATGTTAAACACAAGTGAAATACTTAAACTATCTGGTAACTCCACATCATATGCATTTCCAGAACTGAACTTCCTCAAAATCCTGCAAGGTACAAACTTTCTCGTTTGTAACTTGTTATAAGTTACAACTGGGAATCTCTCTTTTCTTAGATACACCATCACTTCATCACCAAATTTAAATTCCTTATGTCTCCTCTTCACATTTGCCTTCTCTTTATAATTGATGTTCATCTCCTCCAAATGTTGCTTAACCTGAATATGCAAGGCTGCCATGTGATCTGCAAAGTCTTCTTCTTCTGAACTTCTTTGGTCTTTACTACTAATATATATTAATTCTGATACACCTCGAGGATGCACTCTAGTAACAATCTCAAAAGGTGTTCTTTTGGTACTTCTATTTACTGAATTATGGTAGGCAAACTTTTCTTGTGCAAGAATCAAATCCCAATTTCTAGTTTTATCTCCGACTAAACATCTCAACAAATTTACCAAGCTTTAGTTAACTACTTCTTTCTATCCATCAGTCTATGGGTGAAAATTAGAACTCAACTTCAAATTTTTCTTCATCTTCTTACAAAGTGTTCTCCAAAAATAGCCAACAAACTTAGTATCTCTGTCTGAAACTATGCTCTTAGGTAATCCATGCAATTTCACCACTTCTTTGAAAAATAGGTCTGCTACGTGTAATGAATCTGATGTCTTCTTACAAGGTATGAAATGAGCCATCTTTGAGAATCTATCCACTACCACAAATATAGAATCAATCCCTCTTGGTGTTTTAGGCAATCCAGGTATGAAATACATGCTTATATCCTCCCAAGGTCTTATCGGTACTATCAAAGGTTTATACAATCCCACATTCTAACTACTACCATTTGCTACCTGACAAACTCTATAACTTTGCACATATTTCTTAACATCCTTACAAATCTAGGGCCAAAAGTACTTCTCACTCACCAATGCTACTGTATTATCAATACCAAAATGTCTAGCCAATCGTCCACTATGTTTCTCCTTTATCAGATTCTCCCTCATAGAACTCTTAGGTATGCACAACTGAAATCCTCTGAATAACATCCCATCCTAAATGAAGTAATCCAACCACTTGCTTCTATCTACCATTACTGGTTCTCTACATGTTTTCCAAGGTCCTACAAAATTCGGGTTATCATCATACAAGGTCTTCAATGTTAGGACCCGAGAGGCAACTGAGAGGGGGGGGGCGTGAATTAGTTGACTATGAATTTCAACCCAAATACAACTTAATCAAACTTGATACTTAATACCAATAAACCAAACTTAATGTCGGTTAACAGATTAACAATTAATATCAATACTAGTGAAACTTAATGCATAAAACAGAAAGAGAAACAATATCCACATCACATAACACAAAGATTTGTACGTGGAAACCTTGTAAGGGGAAAAACCATGGTGGGAAACAATACCGACAATCAGATGATACTATTGTAGATATTATGTGTATACAAATGGGGTCTGCACATGTAGAAAGGCCAACCGCCTAGAGCTCACTGCTCAATCACAAAATGGGAGTCACACTGACTACAATTGGATGGTTAAATCCAATGATAATGTACTGCTCAAAGTAGCATCTTCAATGTTGGATTCAATACCAATTAAGCTCTAATAATCACCTTCAAACCTTTCTTGAATCTTCTCTATGGTCTTCTCATATGATCTTGAATATTCTCACATACCATGTTATAATACCATATACCATTATATTCTCTCCTCATTCCATCTCACAAATGAAATCTTACATATATACCAGAACCTAAGACCAAATGTGTAGGTCAGATTAGTAAGAATATTACAATAAAATCAATTACAAATAAGTCAAGATGTGATGCATCATGTTGGCTTAATACATTTACAACAATTAAATAATCTCCATAATGTGTAGTGCTGATCTGAAATAGATAATGCATACTGGTCCATAACCTAGACCAATTTGTTGGTAACAACAAATATGTCAATCCGATTAGACCATTAACCAAAATACCAAAACCAAGTATCCAAACCATGTCTTCAACATAACCAAGTGATCTCTAGATGATAATAAGTCATCCTTAGTGCCCGTGAACAATATAACCTATCGGTGAACAATATACCGGTGACTGTGCATAAGTCACTGAACATGCCAGTGAAAACAATGTGCTGGTTCAACATGACCAAAGATCTCTAGAAGGATAAGTGTTGACATCAATGATAAAACTAATGCAACACATCCATAATACCAACAATCTCCCCCATTGGCATTGATGGCAACACAAGATAGAAAAAAATCTAAGTGCCAAAACAGAATGCCAAAATCCAAAAACTAACAATCTCCATAATAGATCAATACTAGAAATCAAAATCAAAATCACTTCCCCTAGGATAATGTTTCCTACATTCAAAGTTTTTCCATAGATATCTCTCCCCCTTTGACATCAAATGCCAAAGCAATACAAATACCAGAACATACAACCAACTCATATAGCCAATTACAATAGCCAATTGCTATAACCAACTACTCCCCTTGAGAAGTATGTCTCCTCCATCAAAGTTGAAAAAAGGTTTCTCTATTATTTCTGTCAATTTGATGCCAATATTCAACTGTCTAAGTCTCTACCGATGAGGGTATTACCCCAAGCTGCTCTCTGAGATATTCAAGAGTTTCCTTAAGAAAAAATTTAGTAAAGATATCTGCAATATGATCTTTAGTATTCACATAAACCAATCTTACTTCTTTTGCCTCAACATTCTCTTTCAGAAAATTATATTTGATAGAAACATGTTTAGTCTTAGAGTGGAATACCAAATTCTTTGATATATCAATTGCTATTGAATTATCACAATAAATGATTATAGGTTCTTTGAATTTTACCTTGATGTCCTTCAACATTTGCTCAATCCATAATACCTGAGTACAATTAGTTGTTGCTGCAACATATTCTGATTTTGTTGTTGATAATGATGTACAACTCTGTTTCTTGCTCAACCATGAAATCAATCTGCTACCAAGAAAGAATGCTCCGCCAGTGGTGCTTTTTCTGTCATCTACATCTCCTACCCAATTTGCATTGATGTATGCACATAAATCAAACTTTTCACCTTTAGGATACCATAAACCAAGATTTGTTGCGCCTTGTAGATACCGAAAAATCCTTTTAACTTCTTATTCATGATTTTCTTTAGGATTACTATGAAATCTTGAAACAATACATACTGCATTCATTATATCAGGTCTTGTTTGTGTCAAATACAGTAAACCTTCAATATCAATTTGTCAGTTGTAGTCATAGGAGTACTTACCGGTTTGGAGTTTTCCATACCAAATTTCTTCAATAGTTCCCTCAAGTATTTTGTTTGACATATGAATATACCTTTATCAGTCTGTGAAATCTGCAATCCTAAAAAGAATTTTATCTCCCCAATCATAGACATTTCAAATTCTTCTCTCATCTTATTAGCAAAGTCTCTATATAATCCATCTTCTCCTCCAAAAATGATATCATCAACAAAAAATTCAATAACCAAGATGTCATCATTAGTCACTTTGAAATATAAGTTGTTGTCAGCATTACCTTTAGTGTATCCAATCTTTAAAAGATATTTGTCTAATCTAGCATACCAAGCTCTAGGAGCTTGCTTCAATCCATTCAAAGCTTTCCTTAATCTGCAAACCATATCTTCATTATTTGTTAATGAAAATGCATTAGGTTGTTTAATGTGAACTTCCTCTTCAAGATCACCATTCAAAAATGCACATTTTACATCCATCTGATATACTTTAGAGTTCTTGTGAGCTACAAATGCAAGAAATAATCTGACTACCTCAATTCTAGCTACCGGTGCAAAGGTTTCATTATAATCAATTTTCTCTTTCTGTGAATATCCTTTACACACTAATCTTGCTTTGTTCTTGATTACATTACCATCTTCATTAAGTTTATTTCTGAATACCCATTTGGTTCCAATTACATTTTTGTCTTTAGGCCGGGGAACTAATGTCCATGCATTGTTCTTTTCAATTTTTTTAATTCATCTTCCATTGCTTTAATCCAATGTTCATCTTGACAAGCTTCAATAACAAATGCTAGTTCAATTTGAGAAATTAAGCATACCTCTTCATTTTCTAGTCTTCCTCTTGTCATAACTCCTTGATACTTATTCCCAATTATTTGATTTTCTGAGTGATTCAGTCTTTCATACCTGGGTTTATTCACATGTTGTTGTTCTTCAGTCACTGTGGAATTCTTTGATGATGCCGGTGTGACTGGATCCACAATCTGTATTGGTTCATTTATGATCATCTCAACTGCCAGTTCAAAATCTATAGACCTTGAATTTCCTCTAAATTGTTCATGTAACTTCACATTAGCACTCTCAATGATTTTCTGCAATCTTTTATTAAAACATCTATATGTCTTGCTATTAGATGAATAACCAATAAATATTCCTTCATCACTTCTAGGATCAAACTTACCAATATACTCATCTCTCCTAATATAACATTTGCTTCTAAATATTTTGAAGTATTTAAGAGTAGGAGTATTACCAAACCATAGTTCATAAGGGGTCTTACCAGTTTCTCCTTTGATGTGAACTCTGTTAAAAGTGTAAACCGCTACATTTACTGATTCTCTCCAATACACATGAGGTAGATTTGCTTCCAATATCATGCTTCTAGCTGCATCCAAAATAGTTATGTTCTTCCTTTCGACAATTCCATTTTGCTGAGGTGTTTGGGGTGCTGATAGTTGTATTCTAGTTCATTTACTTCACAAAATGTATTAAAATCCTTAGATGTAAATTCTCCTCCTTGATCTGATCTTAAACATTTTATTTTCTTACTGGTTTCATTCTCTACTATTTCCTTGAATAGTTTGAATTTTCCAAAAGCTTCTAATTTCTCCTTGAGGAAAGTAACCCAACATATTTTAGAATAATCATCAATGATTAGCATAGAATATCTATCTCTGTATAGACTTCTTGTTCTTGCCAGACCACACAAGTTAGCATGCATTAAATCAAGAACATTATTGGATTTCTTAGAAATACTCTTAAAAGTTGTTCTAACTTGCTTTCCCATTTGACATCCTTACATACCAGATTATGAGGTTTTACAATCTTAGGTAATTCCCTTACTGCCTTAGTTGAACTAATCTTTACAATGCAATCAAAATTTACATGAAAAATTCTCTTATGCCATAACCAACTTTCATCAATATGTGCAATCAAACATGACTTTTCACTGATATTCAAATGAAAGATATTACCTTTAGTTTGATTACTGGTTGCAATCTCCAAGCCAGTCATGTTCATGATTTTGCATTTACCATTTTTGAATTGTAACTGAAAACCCTTTTCAACTAATTGACCAACACTCAAAAGATTATGCTTCAAACCTTCAACATGATAAACATTGTCAATATTGTGCTTACCATCCAAAAATATAGTACCTTTTCCTTTGATCAAACAAGCTTTATCATCCCCAAATATTACTAGACCTCCACTATATTCCTGAAAAGATAAGAATTTACTTTTATCACCAATCATATGATGTGAACATCCAGAATCTATGATCCATTCATCTTTTTCTTCAATTTTAGTTGCTAGGGCCTGCTCTACCAATGGAACAATAGGTGCCAGTTGATCTTCTTTTATTGTAACAAAATTCCATCCATTGTTTGTCGATTCTTCATCAGTAACTCCTTCATCATCATAGTAACATGATTTGTCTCTATTCTTCTTAAATCTGTATCTTTGATATTCAGGGTTAGGCTTATATGTTCTTTTAGCTTCCTCTCTCAATCTTGCATGTCTGTTAGGACATCTAGATGCCATATGACCAACTTTATTGTAGTTAAAAAATTTAAATGGTGCTTTATCTTCATACTCACTTCCAAATGGACCTTTAGGCATTTTCCTTGCAAATAGTGCTTCAAGTTCTTCCAATTCTTCATTTTCCCTTCTAATATCTTCAAGTTCTCTTGCATAAAGTGCTTTCCAATCAGATTTGTCAGATGATGATGATGATGTTGTATATAATAATGCTTTGAAGGCCAAATCTGTTTTAATTGTAGCAACATGACCAAATTCCTCAAGCTCAAATGCTGAAAGTTTTCCAACAAAGGTATCTCTAGATACTGATGTATTAGGCATTGTTCTCAACTCATTAATAGCAGTTACTTTCATTTTGTATGCCGATGGTAATGCTCTTAAAACTTTAGAAATAAATTCATCTTCACTTAAGGATCCTCTGCAACATTGTATTCCCAAAACAATTTCATTAACTCTTTCTATAAAAGCAAAAATTCTTTTATCTTCTTCCATTTTCAAATTTTCATACCTAACCCAGAAGCATTCTAGTTTTACAATTTTGACAGTGGTATATCCTTCACTCACTATCTCCAATTTATCCCAAATAGCTTTAGTAGTAGATCAGTCTTATAATCCCCTGATTTGCTAATTTGATAATGTGCTCAAAAGTGCTTCTCTTGCTTTGCAATCATTTTCTTGATCTTTACTCAATGTTGGTGGATTAGGTTGATTCAGTGTAGGACCAACATAGCCATTCTTTGTAACATTTCATATGTCTCTTCTAATGCAATTCAGACATGTCTCCATTATGATCTTCCATATACCATAGTTGGTTCCATCAAGTTTCAGATTGTCCTTCCTGAAAATGTTAGTTGCCATAGGATCTCCTCAAACTGTTAGGCTTCTGCAAAAAGAGAACTAAGCTCTGATACTAATTGTTAGGACCTGGGAGGCAACTAAGAGGGGGGGTTGAATCAGTTGACTATGAATTTCAACCCAAATATAATTTAATCAAACTTGATACTTAATACCAATAAACCAAACTTAATGTCGGTTAACAGATTAACAATTAATATCAATACCAGTGAAACTTAATGCATAAAACAGAAAGAGAAACAACATCCACAACACATAACACAAATATCTATATGTGGAAAACCTGTAAGGAGAAAAACCTCAGTGGGAAACCTTACCCATAGTCAGATGATACTACTACCGATAGTATGTGTATACAAGTGGGGTCTGCACATGCAGAAAGGCCAACTGCCTAGAGCTCACTACTTAATCACAAAATGGGAGTCACACTAACTACAATTGGATGGTTAAATCCAATGATAATGCACTGCTCAAAGTAGCATCTTCAATGTTGGATTCAATACCAATTAAGCTCTGATAATCACCTTCAAATCTTTCTTGAATCTTCTCTATGGTCTTCTCATATGATCTTGAATATTCTCACATACCATGTTACAATACCATATATCATTACATTCTCTCCTCATTCCATCTCACAAATGATATCTTACATATATACCAAAACCTAAGACCAAATGTGTAGGCCAGCTTACTAAGAATATTACAATAAAATCAATTATGAATAAGTCAAGATGTGATGCATCATGTCAGTTCAATACATTTACAACAATATCCAATTAATAGATCATCTCCATAACATGTCGTGCTGATCTGGAATAGATAATGCATACTAGTCCATAACCTAGACCAATTTGTTGGTAACAACAAATATGTCAACCCAATTAGACCATTAGCCAAAATACCAAAACCAAGTATCCAAACCATGTCTTCAACATAACCAAATGATCTCTAGATGATAACAAGTCATCCTCAGTGTCGGTGAACAATATAACCTATCAGTGAACATTATACTGGTGACTCTGCATAAGTCACTGAACATGTCGGTGAACACAATGTGTCAGTTCAACATGACCAGAGATCTCTAGAAGGATAAGTGTTGACATCAATAACAAAACTAATGCAACACATCCATAATACCAACATTCAATTCCTCAAATCCTAATACTCTCACTCTCATCTTTGTCAGCAAATTCCTTCTCCTACTCAATGCATCAACAACTTTATTAGATTTCACACTCCTATGCTTCAACACAAAGGTGAAACTCTGCAAAAGTTCTACCCATCTCATATGTCTCTGATTCAACTTACTCTGACTGTTCAATACTACAAAGCTTGTTGATCTTTATACAACACAAACTCCTCAAGCAACAAGTAATGTCTCCACTTCTTCAAGGCTTGAACTATGGCATATAATTCCTAGTCATATACTGAATATCTCCTTCGGGCATCGTTTAATTTATCACTAAAATGAGCTACTACTCTCCCTTCCTGACTCAAGACTACTCCTATAGTTGTTCCACTTGCATCACAATCCACTTGAAATACTTTGTTGAAATCTGGTAAAGCCAACTCAGGTTGCTCAGTCACCTTCTGCATCAATAGTTCAAATATTTTGTTTTCTCTAGTGGTCCACTTGAATTCCTTGGTATTTCCTCTCATGGTCTTAGTCATAGGGTTACAAACTGAATTGAAACTTTTGATGAACTTCCAGTAAAAACTAGCCAAACCATGAAATGATCTTACCTCTCCAATGCTTTCCAGTGTAGCCCACTCAAAAATTTCTTTCACTTTCTTAGGGTCCATCTTCAAACCATCTTCAGATATCACAAATATCAAATAGACTAACTCATCCTTCATGAAAGTACACTTATTGATATTTATCAACAAATTTTCTTCTCTCAACCTTTGAAAAACTTGTCTCAAATGCAACAAATTCTCCTCTTTTGTCTTGCTAAAAATCAGAATGTCATCCAAATACATAATAAAAAACTTACCCAAGAATTTCTTCAATATCTCATTCATCAACCTCATGAAAGTACTCAGTGTATTAGTTAACCCAAAAGGAATCACCAACCATTCATGCAATCCTTCATTTGTTTTGAATGTTGTCTTCCACTCATCTCCTTCTCTGATCCTGATATGATGATATCCACTCTTCAAATCTATCTTTGTAAAGTATTTTGCTCCACTCAAATAGTCTATTATGTCATCCATCCTAGGCAAAGGAAACTGATATTTCATTGTGATCTTGTTTATTTCTCTAGAATTAGTACACATCCTCCACTCTCCATTCTACTTAGGTGCTAATACTTTTGGTACCGCACAAGGGCTCAAAGTTTCTTTGATCAAACTTTTCTTCAATAGCTCCTACACTCTCACTCTGGGAACCGGGTCCATGCAATGACTGATACTTCTCATAGGTGGCAATCCATCAGACACATTTTCTGAAATTATGTCTTCATATTCTGTCAACAAATCTCTTATCTCTTCTGGCTATTCCTCTTCTGGTTCCAGTTTCTCAAACTTCTTAGGAATTAAGGCAAAACACACATTATCATGGTTCAATCCATCCAAGAATTTCCTTCCAACCACCAAACATATTCTAGCATTCGTGCAGACTTCATTCTTCAAAGGTTCCTCTAAGGGAAACAAGGTTTGTTTCATCCCTTTAACCACAATAGTGTATGTATTCTTCATCCCATCATGTACTACCTATCTATCAAACTGCTAGGGTCTACCCAACAAAATATGTCAAATTTCCATAGGCATAACATCACACAAGACTTCATCATAATAATTCCCAATTTTCAATTTCACCAAACATTTCTCACTTACTAACAACTTATGTTCATCCCGAATCCATACTATTTGATAAGGCTTAGGATGTTTCAATCTTTCCAAATTCAACTTAGTCACCATCTCTTCTGAAACAAGATTATCTAAACTACCACTATCAATAACAACTTTACAACACTTATTAGATACCTTACATTTGGTCTTGAACAAATTCTTCCTCTACAAGGGCTCTTCATCTATCCCAGTATGACACAAAGCTCTCCTCACCATCAACAGTTCTCCATCTTCTGGTTTATTATCTGATCCGGTGGGGTTTTCTTCCTCCACTGCTACTCTTCTGGTATTCTTTGTCTTCTTACACTCAAAAACACGATTTCCTTCTCCTCAATACTTATAGCAAGTTCCTCTAAATTCTCTCTTGTCTCGTCTTCCAAAATTCTCATTCCAGTAGCATCCGGTTCTCTCCTCCGATAGAAATTTCTATCATCTTTCGAGTATGGATTACCTCCTTTTCTTACTTCCTTGTCCTTGTTTTGATCTATACAGGTACCTCTTCCTCTGGTATATCTTCGTCCTCCTTGAAATCTACCTCTGGTAAACCTTCCATCTCTACCTCTCTGCCTCTACTCATGCCTTTTGTTTAACTTTTCTTGTGACTTTAGAGCATACTGGTAAGCCTCTTGAACACTCTCTAATTTGATCAAATTGAGTTCATCTTGTATAGACATCCGCAATCCATTCAAATATCTAGCAACTTGTTCAACTTCATCATCAACATGTCTGGATCTGATATTCAACTTGTAAAATGCTTCGGTGTACTCCTTCACACTAGATTCCTTTTATCTCAAATTCAACAACTTCCAAAACAAATCTACTTGATAATTTTCTAGCATAAACTTTGATTTCAACTTAGAAACCATCTGATCCCATGTCTTGATCTTCTCTTTATCTATCCTCTGTTGATCAACTTGCAAATTCTCCCACCAAAGACATGCATGACCTTTCAATCGGGTACAGGTATATTTCACTTTCCTTTCTTCTGTAGTGTTTTCAAAATCAAAATATTTCTCCATCTCTCAGATCCAATCCATCAATTCATCTAAATCCAACTTTCCATCATATTTTGGTGGGGTGAAATGAATTTTAGTATTCGCTCTACTCAAAACCCTCAAAAACCTTTCCTCATCTAGATCAACCATCGGTGGGTTTACTTGTTCTGTCAGGCTTCTTCTCCTTCATCTTCACTTACATCTTCAATATGTCAGCCTCTTCTCTGGGTTGTCTCCACGGCTTCCAACTGGGCTTCTATACCTCACAACATTTCCATTACAATAGGGTCTACATTCCCACACGCTCCACCATTCCAAGTTCCTCTTCGTGCCATCTTTTACACCGGTCCTCTGCAGCTATGGATTGGATCCTCATTCCACCACCCTACAACAAAATTCTTAGGATGCACAATCTCGAGAATGAAGGTTGCTCTGATACCACTTGAAGCAAGTCACCGAATAGGAGGGACCTCAAAGAGATCAATCCAGAATAGTAAGAAAGAGTAAACACAACATAAACACAAAGATATGATGTAGAGAATGTAGAATAGATTGAATTATCTCATAAAACTGATTACAATCAACCGGTAACATCTAGATTATAGAAACTGGCTCACAGGCCTGCTAAAACATGCTCAAAGTACAGAATAGATCACAACCGGGACCTCAAATTTCAAGATCTATATTCTACACTTAGTCTAAATTACTTAATTCTTCCATTCTTGCATTCTAATGTACAATTACAATTAGATACACAATCCAAGGGATCTTGTCATCCCAAAAGCGATCAAAACCCAAAGAACAAGACCTAACGTGTAAAACCAACAAGGTCAGCCTCCACCAAGAGATTCCTCCAAAAAATCCAAAGGATGAAATGTAGATCAAGAGAAAAGGTTAGCCACGTGCCAAGTAACATCAGAATCAATCTCCAAGGCTCCTCAAGCTTCGAAAGGGGTTTCGGTAGATCACCAAAATAGGTCCAAGCAACCGACCTAACAAGAAACTATCAACCGGTAATATGAAACTATCATGGAAACCGATAGCGATATATTGTTGTAAAATAATCTAAATACAATGTGGTCTGGAAATAAGAAAGATGATCAAGTCTTCAAGAAGAATCAAACTCCATAGGATCCGATGAGCCAAAATTGGTACACACGGAAAGAAATGCTGAAACTGCAAACAAAAAGAAAAATCGAAAGAAAATGTTTTTGGTTGATGCAAGATTGCCATGAACCAAGGATTATCCTGCATCACTATGCTAACATGCTATGCTAACATGGTATGCTATATTGGCTTGTTGATGATTGTAATATATTCATCAGTTGTTGTCATTGATGAAACACTCACACACATATATGATAACAATGACTACTGGTGTAACTTCAATTGGTTTACACTATCAACCAGTATGTTTAAGGTCTATCTCTAACTGGTACCTTGTGCCTTTGAGATAACTCATGTTAACACTAGATCGACATCAAAATTAGGATGAAGATGAAGAAGAAGATCAAGTGGAAGATTCCATAACAACGATTCACTAGTTTTATTCCAACTGGTATTAAACTTCTCTAACTGGTATTTGTTTTTGTGATGAGTTACCAGCACCGTTTGTTTTGCTGTCATTTTTGTGATGAGTTATGATTACAAGTCTAAATTCACTGCATCTAGGAAATTGTGTTCCTATGGCTAACATAAGGTTTGTATGCCTATTTAAAGACATCATAGAGAATCATTTTTGATGTTGTTGAGATATAGAGAGTTGTTATATGAAAATAATGAAAAAGTTTTTGTTGAGAAGTGATAAGTGTCAAGATGCAGAGCAGTGTTGAATGTACTTAGAAAGATCTGATCAAGCAAGTTTGTGCTACTCAGAACATATGAAATCTTTCTTGTTGTTTTCTAATCATTACAACATAACTAAATCCCCTAACCGAGTAAGCTCTAACAAGCTTCATTATACAAATCCTCTAACAAGGTGATCCATTAGTTTGGATTCTCAAATCCTCCATCGAGGTTACTCCTAACAGGGTAGTACTCTTAACAGGGTATAAGCTTCTAATTAAGCTTGGAATCTCTAACAAGATTCGCTCCTAGCAGAGCTCTTTGTAAGACCTTAACCAGTTAATTTTCTATTAATGCAGATAGTTAACTTGTGAGTTCCATCTTACCGTGGTTTTTACCTATTTGGGTTTTCCACGTATAAACACTTGTGTTATGGTGGATGTTATACTTTATGTGGATGATGTTATTTCATTTTGGATAGCATGTATTTTTTTAATTGTTAGGTTAACTTCATCTTTCGATTAGTGTTTAAAGCAGTGTGTGTTTTCGTGTCACTGATTCACCCCCCCCCCCTCTCAGTGTTTTTCAAGTCCATCATGCTATGCTAAAATGATAATACTAATACTAGAATTCTCCTAAATGCTTAAGCTTGAAAAGATAGGAAAATGAGACTCCTTGATAACCTACACACAAGAAAATAGCATAACTTTGATGCAAAAACTTGGGATCATGATAATGAAGGAAATGAGATCTATTTATAGAAGAAATGGGGAGTTGGATGGTTAAGATTGAGTAATCTTAACAAGGGTTAGACTTAAAATGGTCTTCAATCCATGTGACACTTTCAACCTAATCCCATGTTGACAAGTGTCACCATGAGGAGGCTTAAGAGGAGAGATAAGGAGCATTAAATGCTTGAGGGGACATGATGGTTACCCCAGGGGGTTGGGTTAGGGTTAAGTTAATGGATATTCCTTTTATCCAAGGTATAAATGAATGTGCAAGGGTTAAACGGTTACCTTAGTCAAAGAAATAAATTTTTTGAAGAGACCCATGAGTTAGAAGGATGTTTAAGTTAGAGGAAAGTCTCTAAACAAAGGTCAAAGGTGAGCTAATCATAAATGGTTATGTAAGAGCCTTTAATGGTTTGGAAGACTTTAGAGGTTAACAATTTGAAGACATAAAGCCTTTGATGGTTATTGAAGACTTTGGAGGTTTTTGAGAAATGAATTCCTTTTATTTAGGAATGTGACAATGATTAGGATAGGATTAGGCTAAATTGGAAGTGATTAGAAGAATCTAGAAGGGGTTTAGGCATGCAAGTGGATTTTGTAGGAGAATGCAAGTGGGAGGAATTTTGGGATTTTCAATTAAAATAAAATCATTTATTTCAATTAAATGGTGCAATTTGCATTTGGATAGATATTTAAATAAATTTTAATTTATTTAAATGTGAATGTGAATTTTGGATTTTATTTAAATTTATTTAAATGAGAAAAAGGGGGATAAAGAATTAAATGCTTGAAGACTTTGAGGGAAATGATTAAAGGATTAAGAAGACTCTAGAAAGAAGCCATTAAAAGTTTGAAGACTTTAAGGGAAACCATTAAAGGCTTGAAAAGACTCTTAGAAGGAAACCATTAAAGGATTGAAGACTTTAAGGGAAGCCATTAAAGGTTTCAAGTGGGTGAGGATAAATAGGATTTTAAATAAATAATTTATTTATTTAAAATAGTGATGTAACTTGCATTTGTAGGAAATGCAAGTGGGTGGGAAGATAAAGGTGATTTAAATAAATGTTCATTTATTTAAATGTGAGAGATGGGATTTTTAGGGATTTAAATAAATATTAATTTATTTAAATGTGAGAGAAGATTTAAATAAACAAATATGATTTATATACTTAATTAATGGTTTTAATTTGGTTAAGTGAATTAAATCAAATAAATTGAATTTATTTAATTAATAGGAGAAGAGGGTTGGGATGAATTAATTATAAATTAATTTAATTAATAGTTGAAAAAGGATGAAAGATTAATTAAATGTAAATTTATGTGAATTTAATTAATAATTGGATGAATGGTAATTAAACAAATATAAAATTCATTTAATTAAGTCGACAGAAATAGGTGTCTACAAGAGAAACCATCAAAATTGCACTTAATCCATCCAATTTCAGGAGATTTTAGAAAACAAGAATTTCTCAGGATCATTCTTTGCCAATTAACATTCAAAAAGTTGTGTCTAATTCCCCAAACCTGTTTTAATCTTAGGTCCAGAAGAGAGGGAAGGACTTTAGAGAAACTAGTAGACTCAGCATTAATATTTTCCTTAATCTATTGAATAATGATGGTGGCCAAGAGCTTATTGTTTCTCTTCTCTTCTCTGAATATCCTCCTATTTCGTTCTTTCTTGATATTCCAAGCAAGAAGGAGGGGAGTTTGACGCCAAATACTCTTGGAAATCAGGTGGGAGTAAGGGAAAACCTACCACACCTCCAAGAAATCTTTGAAGTAATTGATTTGCACCTAATTAATATTAAGCTTCTTTCATATTTCTTCCCAAATCTCCCGAGAAAAGCTACAATGTAGAAAAATGTGATCAATGTTTTTTGATTCAGTGTAACAGAGTTCACACCTATTTACCAAAGAAAACCCCCTTTTATTTAGGCTATCAATAGTAAGAATCTGACCATGAGTAGTCGCCCACCAAAAATAGTTGATTTCTGGGATTAGCCCCTTAATCCAAATTTCCTTCCATAATAAATTTATGTCTTTGTTTTCCTCCAGTAGGTGGTAGGCAGACTTCACAATGAAATTCCCTGACACACTCTATTTCCATATACATTTAGCCTTCCCATTAGGAATGTAAAGAGAATAGTCAGGAAGCATGGCAGTGAGATCAACAACTTCCTTCAAAATTAGCCTTCTAATGGTGGGGTGAATCTTCGGTTTAGATGAGACAAACCCACTCAGATCAATCCAAGAAGCATGTCCCCTATCCCAAGTTATAAAATCATGCACCTTCTTCTCCAAATGTCTAATTAGGAACTTCTTGATATTTTTCAAATGGGGGAGCGAATCGAGAAAATGATCAAGCATCCAAGTATCTTTCCAGAAATCCATCTTTCTTCCATTTCCTATAATCATCTTGCTATTTCTTTTGATGGTGTTTCTTATTTTAACCACACTATTCCAAATATAAGAAACAATCGGTATCTCTTCCTGGTTGAAGAATTTATCCCCCTAGTTACTCTGTAAGTATTTGGCTTTTAAAATTTCAGTCAAGTCTTTATGTTCCTTAGTAAATTGCCAACCTATTTTAGAAATAAGAGCTTTATTAAAAGATTTAATCTTTCTTATGCCCAATCCTCCATAATTATAGGGTTTGTAGACTATATCCAAAGAGACCAAGGAGAGTCTACTTTTTCCTTCCATACCAAACCATGGGAACCTCCTTTGGATCTTTTTATTTTTTTCAGCAATCACGCCAGGTATCTTGAACAGAGATAGGTAATAAATGGGCATATTTTGAAGGCAAGATTTAACTAGTTGTATCTTTCTTGCCAAGATAAGAAGTCTCCCTTTCTAGCTAGCTAACTTCTTTTGAAATATTTCAAGCAAATTATTCCAAAAATTCAGATTAGGACCTTTGGAGACAAGGGGTAACCCGAGATAAGAGTCTAGGAGGGTGACAATTTGATAACCAAGAATGGAGGATGTTTTGAATTGGAGGGTGGGTTTGACATTTAGAAAAAAATAGTTTACTCTTAACAAAGTTAATATGCTGGCCTGAGATGTTTGCATATCTGTCTAGGGTCTTTTTCCATTCCTTAGCCTCTGAAATATAAGCTTCACCAAAGATGATGGTATCATCAACAAATTGTTGATGGGTAGTAGGATTTAGAGAAGAAGTACCTTTGAAACCTTTTAGAAATCCCTCGGATTTCATTTTTTCAGTATTTCTTCCTAACACTTCAACAACAATGATGAAAAGATAGGGGGAGAGGGGGTCACCTTGGCGAAGCCCTTTGCCACAGGAAAAGTAGCCCTTCGGATAGCCATTAATGAGGATTGAGAACTTAGGGGTGTAAACACATTTCTCAATCAGGTCTAATAATTTTCCCTTGAACCCAAATCTCTTAAAAAATTCAAAGAGAAATTCCCAGGACACTCTATCATAGACCTTAGAAATATCCAGTTTTATAGCCATCGAAGGTTTCTTACTACTAACCATGGAATGAACAAGCTCATGAGCCACAGTGAACGCATCTGAAATGTGTCTTCCTTCCACAAAACCTTTTTTATGTTTGGAGATCATTTTATCAAGCAGAGGTTTTAACCTATTGACCATGGTTTTAAAAATAATTTTGTAAATCGTATTACATAAACTAAGAAGCATAAAATTCTTGGTGGAAACAACATTGTCATTCTTTAGAATTAGAGAAACAAAGGTGGCATTTAGTTTTTTAAGTAGGTTACCTATTCTGAAGAAGTCTCTGATGACATTGAATAAGTCACAACCAACTATATCCCAAAAGTCTTGAAAGAAAGCAAGTGGAAATACATCAAGGCCAAGGGCCATATTAGGAGAGAAAGAGAAGAGAGTCGCCTTCACCTCCTACATGGTTATTCTTTTATTGAGGTCCAAGAGATCTGAGTCTTCAATGACTTTAGGTATAACATCCAACATATTGTTCATATTATTATTGGTACTCCGAGTCGAGAGATTACTTAGTTTAAAAGAATCAATAAAGAGGGACGCAATATCCTCTACATCATCCACCTTAGTACCATCTTCTCATAGAATATATTTTATTTTATTTTGACTTCTATGTTTTAGAGTCGACAAATGGAAAAACTTCATATTCTTATCCTCTTCTTTCAACCACTGTAGCCTCGATTTCTATTTCTAGAATAGTTCTTATTTTCTATTAAGAGCAAGCCACTGGTTTCTTAGATCTAATTCCTCCTTGGAGTCTTCCTCCACAACCTACTGTTATTCCATTCTAGATTGGATAACATGTAGATTATTGATTATGTGCTTATTTTTCTCAAATATATTACCAAAAGAATACCTATTCCAACCCTTAACTTTATCTTTGAGGATCTTGTGTTTTTGGCTAATTTTAAACATCGATGTGCCCACAATAGGAGTATTCCACCATTCTTCAACAAGCCTTCTGAAATCTGCATGTTGGGCCCAAATCAACTCATACCTAAAAGGGTAAGACTTTCTAATCCTAGGCTCATCCAATCTTAGGAGGATAGCATTGTGGTTAGATCTCGAGTGAGGAGAAGAGACGAGATAGAAATAATCAAGATAGTTCCAATTCGAGGAAATCAACACCCGGTCTAGTCTCACCTGAATCAAATGGACCCCTTACCTTCTGTTGGTCCAAGTAAATTTAGACCGATTAAGAGGGATGTCCAAGAGCTAAAAGGAAGAGATGAACTCAACCAATTCATTCATACTATCCAAAAAGTCTTCATTACCACCAACTTTCTTCGAGGGGTAGAGGGGAGAGTTGAAGTCTTTAGCAATCACCCATAACTCATCAGCGCTATTCTCAATCTGTAAATTTATGCATCTCCATAAGCTAGCTTTGATATTGCATACATTTGGGGAATAAACATTAACCAAAAGCCATTATAAATTTGACTTAATATTTTTGATTTAAACAATAAGAAAATTTCTTTCAGAAGACACCAAAGTTCCTTCAAATAGATTAGGGTTTGATAGGGTAGCAATGACCCCCAAGGCACCATCAAAGTCACTATTCAAGAAGTGAGCCAAGGGCCGAAAAGAGTTAATGACTTTCTGAAAATTATCCTTATTTATCTTAGTTTCTTGAATCATAAGAATATCCATCTTCTATTGCACAATTTTACATTTTAGCATATGTTGTTTTAAAGGGTTGTTAAGGCCCCTAACATTCCAAGAGATAATAATCATAGAAATATAAGTCTTGAGAACCTTAATCACCTGAATAGGGGATAAACCCCAACGCTTTGGGTTAATTCCTCTTTTTCTTATTTTCTGGGATTCCATCCAAGGTTAACTGCTTTCCTATTGCTACCTCCTAATCTACTTCCTTCTGTCTAGAGTCTTTGTTGGTAGGGCGACTCATTTTGGCATTTCCTCCCACATCAACTTTCTTCTTCTTCTTCTTCTTCTTGATAGGTAATTGTTCCCATCCTTTTCCTTCTTTTTCATCCTCCTCAAACTATAGTTTTGTCTTACTTTATGGTGGAGTAGCAAAAAAACCAAGCATCTATAGGTTTTCCTTTAGATTACCAAAACCTCCATTGAACATTTTCTTGGGAGTCACCATCAAAGTATTCCTCACTTCCACACTTGAATAAGAAGTGTTGGTGTAAATAATTATTCATCTTGGATATTATTACACCTTACTTAAGTTTACTTAGGTACATGTATTTCATAGTATTTTGGGTATGAGACACTTGGGTGTTTGTGCCACATTGGGATAGTGTGTGTAGGGGAAATTCCACCTTTTATGGTGTGATCTTGTTGTTACACTCCACATTCAGTGGGTGATCCACCTCATGTGGAATATTATATTATTTCTCCTACCTACCCACACCTATTTCCTACCTACCATTGTTTCTTATTGATCCACATGTCATGTTTGTATGCTCACATATCCATATAGCCTTGCCTATATAAGGAGGCTCACATTCATTGTATGTAACAATAACGATTGATGATCTAGTTGATCAATATTTTCATCTTGATAGAATACAGTTTATTTCTATCATAGTTTTTGTCTCTCTTATTTGTGATTTCCATTGCCTCTTGATCTTGGCAAAATCTCACATGGTATCAGAGCCATTAGAGTGTCATTGGTTTGCCAATTGATAGAAATTTGATGTTATTTGGGGTTTGCATTTTGGAGCTTTCTATTGCAGGTTATTATTGAAGCTTGTTGGGTCAAATATAAGGTTGCCTTTGTTTTGAGGAGGACCAAGAAAGTGAGTTTTGCCTTTTGTTTTATCCAAATCGGACTTTGAAGGCCAAATCTAGAGGCATTTGAAGTTTGACGTTGTGGCGCAAATTTTCCAGAAATTATAATTTTGCAGGCATTTTTCAAATATCAATATCTGACTCATCTAGACTCATTTTTTCGAGCAATTTTTTTTGTTTTGGGGTAGAATTTCATGATCTATATAGTGGTGCAGGAGTTTTTGAATTTTTGGATACAGGGTTTTTGGAAATCATGAAATCCCTATTTTTACAACTTTGGAGGCTTCGTTTGGGCTCATATGGACTCCTTTTCGGGTGCTATTTTTTTTGAAAGTACATATTTTTTCATCTACTTTCATATTCTGCCATCTATTTGTAGTGATTTTAAGTAGAAATAGTACTTTCAATATTTGGCCATTTTTGGCATATTTGGTACTTGCATTTTGTTTGGATCTTAGTTTAGATCACTAGCAGTATTTGTTGAAGTCTCTTAGATCTCATTTTGGGAAGTTGTAAATTGAAATCAAAAGTCCACTTTGCCTTGTTTTGCAAGTGGCCCATTGTATATGCACTAAGTATAAAGTGCCAAAATCACCATTTTGGGGGGATTTCTTGATTGAGTATTTTGGGGGGGTGTCTTGAGTGATTGTGTCTCTCTCTATCTTGTGTTTTTTCATTTTAGTGGTATGGGTTCTCCTAAATTTCCACTTTTAACTCCTCATAATTATGTATCATGGAAAATTAAGGCATGGAGTAAACTAATGGAAAAAGGACTCATTCATTATGTAAATGAAACTATTAGAGCACCACCTAATCCTAAGGTTGATCCTAATGCTCAAATTGAATGGCTTACTAAAAATGCTATGGCAATTGGACTCTTAGAAAGTATGTATCAGATGACCTCATTTTTCACATTGTCAAAATTGGAACTCTTAGAAAGTATTGGAACAATTAAAGAGGCTTGGGATATTTTTAAGAAATTGTATGGTCAAGTTGATGAGATTAAGGGCTACAAGCTTGATAGTGAACTCACAACTTTGGATCCCAAGGATTTTGATACAATCCAAGATTATGTCACAAAAGCAACTGAGCTAAGAGAAAAGGTAAAGGATTGTGGAATTGACAAAAAGGATGCTCAATTGGTTTATAACTTATTGGACAAGCTTCCTTCAGAGTATGCAACCTTTGTATCTAGCTTTCACACCCATAAGTTAGCTCAAGGTTCCTCATACACTTCTTCCTCATTTGATTCATTCATAGAGATGTTGATACTTGAGCAATCTAAGTTGACCATGATGGGGATTCTCAAATCTTCAAAGTCACAAGCTTTGGTGGCTAACAAAGGGAATAAAAGTAAGAATCAAAAGCAACCTAGGTCTAAACCACAACAAGATGGAGCACAATCTTCCTCTCCACAACAAGGTGATTCACCATTTTCACCTAAGAGGAAATCTTATAAGGACAATCTTTTTTGTGGATATTGCAAGAAGTCAGGACATGATGAACATCATTGTTATAAGAAGGATATTGATGAGTTGAAGAATCTTCTTGAGAAGAATAGAATCAACCTACTCTAGAATGTCTACATCAGCTTCTTCTTCCAAGGATAAAGGAAAGGATCACTCTTTTGGGATAGATAAAGGAAAGGGACAAGCTCTTTGTGCTACTTGAAGTCATGATTCAGGGAGATGGCTTCTAGATTCAAGGGCTTCTCATCATATGGCATCTTCGCAGTCTATGTTTTCTACATTTGAGCCTTGCCACATGCTACAAAATTTTATGGGGATTCATACATACATGGATGTGTTTGGGAAAGGATCTATTGCCATTGGGGATAACTCCTTCAATGATGTGTTGTGTGTACCCCACTTGACAAATAATCTTCTTTCCATCTATCAATTCACACATGGGGCAGCTAGGAAAACTATGGATTTCACACGTGATTTAGTTATCATTAGAGACTTGGAGAGTGGAGCAATCATTGCAACTGGGGTGGTTGATCATGCATCTCGATTGTACTCTTTTTCAGATTTTGGTCCTATTGATGAGGTTGATTCTTCCTATATTGATAATTCAGATTTTGAGAAGAACTTTGGGCATTTGAACTTGGGGATTCTCACATGTGACCCCATTCTTGAGCCTTGCATATCATCTCCTCCTATTGATATCACACCACCTATTGCACCTGATGATGCAGCTAGTGTGATAATTTTGCCTTCTTATGATTCAGTGCAGCAGGATATCTCATGTCTTCCAGCTTCAGTTGATTGGGATGCCTACTTGACAGACATTGCAGATTTGTTTGTGGATTCCTACATTACAGATTTGGGAGACACCATTCATGACATTCATCTTCTCTTTAATGAAGATGATCCTTCTTTGATTGTTGTGAGGGATAACTCTAGACCTCTTGTGCATTCTCTACATGATCAATCTTTAGAGGTTGACATGATTGTGGATACTTTTGTACAACACTTGGAGGAGGTCTCTTTATCTTTTGAGGAGACATATGAGTATTTGGATATTGTTCTACATTCATCTCCACTAGATCTTAGAGTATCTTTTTCAGCAATGTGGCACAGTTTACCACCTTTGGAGGGGGTACCTTTCAGCATCAACATGAGGACACTTGAGCCTTTCATCATGAGTATTTTTGCTTCATCTTCCCTTCATGGTTGGGGAGACTTCATGGATACACCTTTGGTTTTGTTTCTTCTTAAGGGGAGGAATGTTGTTTGACGTACATGGAGCAGTTTCTTCATTCATCTTCGAGCTTCTATCATTGGTGCAGATTCCATATTGAGGGGGGGCTTCCTAGTCTCTCTTCTTCTTCTCTCATATGGGGGGGACTTTTTCTTCACATGGGTTTTTGTCCTTCACATACTTCTATGAGAGTTCTTTGTATATGGTTTTCATCTCTCTTTTGGGGGAGGGTTTTTTCCCATTGGGATTTTCTCTCTTTCCCCGCTTTGTGAGAGATTTCCTTGCATTGGTTTGCATGCATTTGCATTTGTACATGGGTACCTAACATGGCCTTGTTGTCGGGACCCGTCTTGCATTGCTTAGTTGCATTGTAGCCTTAAGTGCATTTCCCTAAGTTGCACTTAAAGGGGGGTGTTGGTGTAAATAATTATTCATCTTGGATATTATTACACCTTAGTTAAGTTTACTTAGGTACATGCATTTCATAGTAGTTTGGGTATGAGACACTTGGGTGTTTGTGCCACATTGGGATAGTGTGTGTAGGAGAAATTCCACCTTTTATGGTGTGATCTTGTTGTTACACTCCACATTCAGTGGGTGATCCACCTCATGTGGAATATTATATTATTTCTCCTACCTACCCACACCTATTTCCTACCTACCCTTGTTTCTTATTGAGCCACATGTCATGTTTGTGTGCTCACATATCCACATAGCCTTGCCTATATAAGGAGGCTCATATTCATTGTATGTAACAATAACGATTGATGATCCAGTTGATCAATATTTTCATCTTGATAGAATACAGTTTATTTCTATCATATATTTTGTCTCTCTTATTTGTGCTTTCCATTGCCTCTTGATCTTGGCAAAATCTCACAAGAAGAGATAGGGGGCACATTTTCCTTGGGTAAGGTTTCATTTTGCTTTCTCTCTTTTTTACTCTATTCCTTGCATTCTTGTTGGTTCAAGTCTATAATAATCTCACTAGGAGCTGAGGGATTCAAACTCTTAGGTTCTTCCAAGGGGATAGAAGGACCCATCCCAAGCAACTCAACACCAGATGTAGAAGCCGAAAGGTCATCCACACTCTTCTTCTTATCTTTGAACAAAGTAGCCATAGTGTCCTCTCGCGAGGGCACTATCGAATTTTGGGGGGCTTCAGATGATTAATAAATGTGCTAGACTGTTTTTAATATGTGCTAGTTTGGTTAATAGATGTTATGTTCTGATTAAAGTATGTGTTGTTCTATGTAGAGTATGCACTATTCTAATTTATATGAATGTGTTAGAAGTGATATTTTGTGTTGTAAATGTGCTAGAGGAATTTATAAATGCACCAACAAAACTGGCAAAAGCAT